>NC_135888.1:63343317-63601401 GCF_964194155.1 Cetorhinus maximus | reverse complement strand
AAGGTTTCTACACTTGGGGGAGTAGGAATTTCTCTGCCCTCTGCTGTACCCAGACAGGAAATCTCCATTGATTTCTGTTCAACACTTAACTTTGCTTCAGGCTCCTGCTGCAGTTCCTCCAGACAGGATGAGACTTCTCATTGCATTGCTGTCAAAGAGGCAGCAAACAACGATGATCTGGAGATTCTTCTGATACTGTAAGATGGTAGCAACTTATCCCACTCAGACACCATTCATTAAGAATACTAATAAGGTTTTTAATTGATGGCCTCACGAGAGGAATGGAGCTGGTTGTATTGTCTCTCAGCTAGCAGGGTGTCACACAGGAGGCATCAGCCAAAACAGCGGGTAACCTTGTTCCCCAAGCAGCACCCCCTTCACTTGCTGGGAGTACGTGGTGGAACATGTGACCACTCAGACCTTGGGCCGAGGATCCAGTGGGAATCTTATACATGTTTTTGTTTCGACTTTAAAATCATTGGAGGCTATAATTAATCAAAGGAGGTTCCACTTTAAAACTAAAAGAACAATAACTTGGGCAAGTGACTTGGCACAGCAAGACATCCCAGGAATTTCTGTACTTACCACATATAATAAATACACTTTGCTGCATGAGTATCATAACTTTAGAAATAAAATCCCTGATGCATTGGCAATGCTGGCTTCAGAGTGATTACTGAAGGTTTTTTTATTATTCATTCAGGGGATGTGAACACCACTGACAAGGCCAACGTTTATTGCCAATCCTAATTGTCCTTGAGAAGATGGTGGTGAGCTGTTTTCTCGAGCCACAGCAGGTATAGGTGCAGTGACTGTGCTGTTGGGAGGGATTTCCAGAAGTTTGACCCAGTGACAGTGAAGGAACAGAGATATAGTTCCAATTCAGCATAGTGTGTGACTTGTGGAGGAATGTTCAGGTGATAATATTCCCATACATCTACTGCTGTTGTCCTCCTTCGTGGTAGGGAGTCAGAGGTTTGGAAGGTGCTTTCGAAGGAGCCTTAGAGGGTTGCGGCACTGCATCTTGCCCCTGTACATTGATGGCGGAGGGAGTGAGTGTTTATGATGGTGAGTGGTGTGCCGGTCAAGCGGGCTGCTTTGTCCTGGATGGTGATGAGTTTGTTGAGTGTTGTTGGAGCTGCACTCATCCAGGCAAGTGGTGAGTATTTCATCACACTCCTGACTTGTGCCTTGCAGATGGTGAACATCTGGAGATTCTTCTGATACTGTAAGATGGTAGCAACTTATCCCACTCACGAGGGGAGTCAGGAGATGAGTTACTCACTACAGAATTTCTGGGCAGAATCTTTGGCTAGGCGAGTGGGAACGGGGTCTGCTCGCCAAGGCGTAAAATGACATGCAGTGACATCGGGCGTGTGTCCTGGGATCACCACGCGTAATTTAGATTTTCAGTTCGGTTGGCGCGCTGCCAAGTCGGCTGCGCATCCGCCGAACTGTCAAAGGCCTATTAAGGTCATTTAAAAAGCCAATAAAGCAATTAGCTGAGCTGCCCGTCCAACCTTAAGGTTGGCGGGCAGGCAAAGAACCCAGGCGTCCTTTGCATTTTTCATAGAACCTCATCCACGGGTGGGATGAGGTTTCATGAACGTTTTTACAGTGTTTGAAAAATTTTTAATAAGATTAATGGACATGTCCCAGCTCATGTGACAGTTTCACATGAGGGGACGCATCCTTAAATTTTTTTTTACCTTTATTCAATGTTTTATAAGCGAAAGTAATCTCCTTGAGGCATCTCTGTGAAAGTAATCTCCTCGACTCAGGCAACCCCCCGACCTGCACAAGGAGCACTCAGCGCTTCCTTAATTGACCCGCCCACATAAAATGGCAGTGCCCAGGCAATGGGGGGCACCAATCGGCTGAGTCCACGTCTGCCCCCGCAAAACCCCCCCAACGTGGAGAAAATTCTCCCTTATATGGCTGATCCAGTTAAGTTTATGGTCAGTGGTAATCCCCAGGATGTTGATAGTGGAGGATTCAGCAATGTTGTTGAACGTCAAGGAGAGATGGTTAGATTCTCTTGTTGTAGATTGTCATTTCCTCATACTTGTGTGGAATGAATGTTACTTGCCACTTGTCAGTCAGCTTGAGTGTTGTCCAGATCTTGCTGCATACGGACACAGACTGCTTAAGTTCTGAGGAATTGTGACCGGCACTAAACAGTGCACAACCATCAGCAAACATCCCCACCTTCCGATTATTGATCATTGATGAAGCAGCTGAAGGTGGTTGGGCCTAGGACATTACCCTGAGGAACTCCTGCAGTGATGCCCTCGACTTGAGATGATTGGCCTCCAACAACCAAAACCATTTTCCTTTGTGCTAGGCATGACTCCGACAAATGGAGAGCTTTTGCCTTGAAATAACAACTCATGTGTTGCAAACAAAATCAATTGTATAAACAATAACTTCTTGTTCTGCCTCTATTTGGATTTATTTTGCACTGATTTTGTTTTGTTGACTTACTCATGGCATCATTCTCCTGCCAGTCATCCCTGGAACAGCAAACACTTTTCCTTTGCCTTTCCCCTGTGCAATACAGTTCACATATGGACTTGTGTGAATTGTGTCATTGTTGTCATTCTAGTTTTCTAACTTCTGTAGGGTTGGATATGACTCATATATGATCAGATTTGACTTGTTCAGCTTATGCAATTGGTAAAGGAAGACAAATCTTGACAGATAACTCAAGCTGCTGCTTTCTTTCATCCAAGTCTTCAGGTGGATAGCCAAGTTTCTCCTAACAGATGCTCATGAATATTATTTCATCATCAGAGACATCTTATGCCATATAAATTGTCCGTCTTTACTTTTCTGGGGTTTGGGAGCAGACAGTATAGGAAGTGTGCAGATTGCTGACTTGACACAATAATATAATTGATATCACCTATTACTGTGAAATGCTGGAAGTACATGTATGTGGACATGGACTTTGAGCAGGACAGGGCTGAGCTTTGCTGACCCTCACAGTTGGAAACTCATGTTCATGGCTTGCATATAAATAATAGCAATGTGGATGAAAAGAAACATGTGATTAGTACTCCTGGAGCAGCACCCTGAGTGGGTTAACTTCAAAAAAGTAAGGGAAAGGAGAACATTGGAGAAAAAAATGTGAATCTCATTATTGTTTATTAAAATATTATTTGGCATATCTCATCTGATTAAACCATATTCCCTTTTGAATATAGCAAAAGGTTATTTCAGAGGCAAAGCTAAGTTTGCAAAAATAATGGAATGCAGGAAAAATGTCACCACAATTCCTTGTAAGCTGTCAATTTTGTGCCTTTGTGGTTGTGTGACTTACAGAAAGTCTGTCATGCAGTGCCAATTGACTGATCTGGTTCAGGTCAATATTTGCAATTTTAACCATACTGCTTTGTTATCGAGGGAGGTAACGTGAAATGTCAAGACAATTGAGGGGTGAGGAACACATCTTTAGCATATCAATCACCCAAATGAAGTATTGGGAGGACATCTGCTGAAGAGAAATGGTGCACCGACATTGAGAAATTACAAGACTGGCATAACAACACGCAGTAATAATGGAGAGCAAAGAAATTGTCGCCAAAATGCTCTCTTATATGTAACAACCAATAAGATGTGTCAGTTCTATACAAGGCAAGTTGTTCATCAGTGTATCAAAAAAATCTACATACAACAAATCTGGTTAGATTTCATGTCTTCATGTCAAATGGAGTATGAGCGAGTTCTGTTTATGCAGTAACTCTTCCAATGAGCAATTGTATATTCCCATCATTAGATTTAAGAGGGAATGCTTTCAAGATCAAAGTTCCGAATACAATTTGGTAAAAAAAATCCTCCAATTTACCCATCTTAGTTTACTTTTTGAGGGACACAACAGCTGAAATCATTCAAATTCACTGCTTTAATAAATGAGCCAATTGGTTTATGCAAATAAACTTCCACACTGTGGTAAAAGAGGAGAATGGTATTAGTTGGTAACAAATTACAATATATCTAATCTTCCATAGCCTTCAGTCAAGGATATTAAGTGTAAAACATTTTCTGGCACCAAACCATGAAGCCATCACAAGGCTTAAACAGTTATAATTTTCCAAACAAATCACTTTAAAAAAGTAACTTTAAAGTAAGCAAAGTAGGACATTTAACCATTACTTAAATACTTTGAATTAAAATGAAAGTTGTTTCACCTTGTAGGTCATCTAATTAAACAGCTTAACTTTGAAAAGCCTTTTTGTCCTGTACCGTTGTTTTCCTTCGTGCCATTTTCCATTAATGCCAATCAAAAAACAGTGGCCAGAATTTTTCCGTCAGTGAGTTGGGGGCGGGACCCACTCGCCGACGCGAAAATGATGCAGGATTACGTCGGGAGGAACCCCCGACGTCATCCCGCCCCATTTAAATATTCAGGAAGGCGGGGCCACAGCGAGATCAGCTGTCTGCCTGCCAACCTGTCAATGGCCAATTGAGGCCATTGACAGGATAATTAACCCAATAAAAGGACCTGCCCGTCCAACCTTAAGGCTGGGGGGCAGGCCAGGAGCCCCAGCGAGCTTCTGAAAAAACATGAAACCTCATCTACTGGCGGGATGAGGTTTCATGTCTGTTTTTAAAAACTTTAATAAACGTTATGTAATATTTACTAACATGTCCCATCTCATGTGACATTGTCACATGAGGGGGACATGTTAATAATTTTTTAATTTTGTTATTTTTTACGTTTATTAAACTTTCAGCGCTCTTCCTGAGACAGCACTTAGTCTCAGGCGCACTTTGACAGTTGGGGAATCCCTCCCCCTCCACACAGGAAGCGCACAGCACTTCCTGTTGGGCAGGCCGATGAGCAGGCCTTAATTGGCCCGCCCACTCAAAATGACGTCGGGCCCCGTTCCGGCAGCGGAGTTCGGCGGTCCGCCCGCCCATCAAGGACAAAATTCTGCCCAGTGATACAGTGGCCAAAATTTTCCATTTGACGGACGGATGGGCCCAACCGACTCGGCGGCAAGCGGGCAGCCGATTGCCGCCGCCGAAATGTGCCGCGCCGCTATTTTCTGCAGGCAGGCCAATTAAGACCATAAGACATAGGAGCAGAAATTAGGCCAATCGGCCCATCGAGTCTGCTCCGGCATTCAATCATGGCTAATAAGTTTCTCAACCCCATTCTCCCGCCTTCTCCCCGTAACCTTTAATCCCCTTACCAATCAAGAACCTATCTATCTCGGTCTTAAATACACTCAATGACCTGGCCTCCACAGCCTTCTGTGGCAATGAATTCCATAGATTCACCACTCTCTGGCTAAAGAAGTTTCCCCTCATCTCTGTTCTAAAAGGTCTTCCCTTTACTCTGAGGCTGTGCCCTCGGATCCTAGTCTCTCCTACTAATGGAAACATCTTCCCCACGTCCACTCTATCTAGGCCTTTCAATATTCTGTAAGTGTCAATCAGATCCCCCCTCATCCTTCTAAACTCCATCGAGTATAGACCCAGAGTCCTCAAACGTTCCTCATATGTTAAGCCTTTCATTCCTGGGATCATTCTCGTGAACCTCCTCTGGACCCTCTCCAGGGTCAGCACATCCTTCCTAAGGTACGGGGCCCAAAATTGCTCACAATATTCTAAATGTGGTCTGACCAGAGCCTTATAAAGCCTCAGCAGCACATCCCTGCTTTTATATTCTAGTCCTCTCGAAATAAATACCAACATTGCATTTGCCTTCCTAACTACTGACTCAATGTGCAAGTTAACCTTAAGAGAATCCTGGACGAGGACTCCCAAGTCCCTTTGCACTCCAGATTTCTGAATTCTCTCCCCATTTAGAAAATAGTCTATGCCTCTATTCTTCCTACCAAAGTGCATGACCTCACACTTCCCCATGTTATATTCCATCTGCCACTTCTTTGCCCATTCTCCTAACCCGTCAAAATCCTTCTGCAGCCTCCCCGACTCCTCAATACTACCTGTCCCTCCACCTATCTTTGTATCATCTGCAAACTTGGTCAGTTCCATCATCTAGATCATTAATGTGTAAAGTGAAAAGTTGTGCTCCCAACACTCACCCCTGTGGAACTCCACTAGTCACCGGCCACCATCCTGAGAAGGACTTCCTTATCCCCACTCTCTGCCTCCTGCCAGACAGCCAATCTTCTATCCATGCTAATACCTTGCCTCTAACACCATGGGCTCTTATCTTACTGAGCAGCCTCCTGTGCAGCACCTTGTCAAAGGCCTTCTGGAAGTCCAAGTAGATAACATCCATTGGCTCTCCTTTGTCTAACCTACTCGTTACCTCCTCAAAGAATTCTAACAGATTTGTCAGGCATGACCTCCCCTTGATGAAACCATGCTGACTTTGCCCTATTTTACCATGCACTTCCAAGTATTCTGAAATCTCATCCTTAATAATGGACTCTAAAATCTTACCAACGACCGAGGTCAGGCTAATCGGCCTGTAATTTCCTGTCTTTTGCCTCACTCCCTTCTTAAACAGGGGGGTTACATTAGCGATTTTCCGGTCCTCTGGGACCCTCCCTGACTCCAGTGATTCCTGAAAGATCACCACTAACGCCTCCACTATCTCTTCAGCTATCTCCTTCAGAACTCTGGGGTGTAATCCAACTGGTCCAGATGATTTATCCACCTTGAGACCTTTCAGTTTTCCTAGCACCTTCTCCTTGGTAATGGCCACCATACTCACCTCTGCTCCCCGACTCTCTTGAACTTTGGGGATGTCACTCATGTCTTCCACTGTGAAGACTGACGCAAAGTACCTATTCAGTTCCTCCGCCATTTCTTTGTTCCCCACTACTACTTCTCCAGTGTCATTTTCCAGCGGCCCAATGTCCACTTTTGCCTCTCTCTTACCCTTTATATATCTAAAAAAACTCTTGCAATCTTCTTTTATATTATTGGCTAGCTTAACCTCATATTTAATCTTCTCCATCCTTATTTCTTTTTTAGTTGTCCTCTTTTGGTCTTTGTAGGCTTCCCAATCCCCTGGTTTCCCACTGCCCTTCGCCGCATTGTATGCTTTCTCTTTAGCTTTTATGCTGTCCCTGACTTCCCTTGTCAGCCATGGTTGCCTCGTATGCTTTAGTATGCTTCTTCTTCCTAGGGATGAATTTTTGCTGTGTCTCCCAAATTACTCCCAGAAACTCCTGCCATTGCTGTTCCACTGTCTTTCCTGCTAGGCTCATCTCCCAGTCAATTCTGGCCAGCTCCTCCCTCATGCCTCTGTAGTTGCCTTTATTCAACTGTAATACCGTTACATCTGATTCCAGCTTTTTCCTCTCAAATTGCAGGGTAAATTCTATCATATTATGGCCACTTCCTCCTAAGGGATCCTTCACCTTAAGCTCCCTTATCAAATCTGCCTCATTACACATCACTAAATCTAGAATTGTCTGTTCCCTTGTGGGCTCCACCACAAGCTGCTCCAAAAAGCCATCTCGTAGACATTCCACAAATTCCTTTTCTTGGGATCCACTACCAATCTGATTTTCCCAGTCTACCTGCATATTGAAATCCCCCATGATCACTGTAACCTTGCCTTTCGTACACACCTTTTCTATCTCCTGGTGTATCTTGTGCCCCACATCCTAACTACTGTTCGGAGGCCTGTACATAACTCCCATTATGGTTTTTTTACCTTTGCGGTTCCTCAACTCTACCCACACAGATTCTACATCGTCTGACCCTACATCATTTCTTGCTATCGATTTAATTTCATTTCTTACCAACAAAGCAACCCCACCCCCTCTGCCAACCTGCCTATCTTTTCGATAGGATGTATATCCTTGGATATTTAGCTCCCAGTCCTGATCCCCTTGCAGCCATGTCTCCGTAATACCCACCACATCATACCTGCCAATTTCAATCTGCGCCACAAGCTCATTTAACTTATTTCGTATATTGCGTGCATTCAGATACAACACCTTCTGTCCTGTATTTCCCGTCCCCTTTCTCATTGTCGTCCCTTCATCTGATGTGCTTGAAGTTATATTCCTAGCCCTTTCCAGACACTCTGTCCTATTTTGTGTTCTGGAGACTTTAATAGTCTCTCCTGGGCTCTCCTTTCTTTTCAGTTTTTTCATAATTTTCCATGAAATTGAATCCAACCCCCACACGTTAACCTGCTGCTTTGTTTCCCATTAGTCATACTCTTGGAGTTTTACCCTTCCCCCCCACCCCACTTTCTAGTTTAAAGTCCTGTTGACCACCCTATTTACCCTTTTCACTAGAACATTGGTCCCAGATCGGTTCAGGTGGAGACCGTCCCAACGGTACAGATCCCTCCTGTTCCAATACTGATGCCAGGGCCCCACGAAATGGAACCCCTCTTTCCCACACCACTCCTTTAGCCAGGTGTTTACTTCCCTTATTCTCGCGTCCCTATGCCAATTTGCACGTGGCTCGGGTAGTAATCCGGAGATTATAACCCTTGAGGACCTGTTCTTTAATTTAGTTCCTAGTTCCTGATAATCCCCAAACAGGTCCTCTTTCCTAGTCTTACCTATGTTATTTGTCCCGACGTGGACCACAATAACTGGATCCTCCCCCTCCTGTATCCTTTCAAGCCGGTCAGAGATGTCCCTCACCCTGGCACCGGGCAGGCAACATACCATGCGGGACCCTCGATCCTGCTTGCAAAGGATGCTATCAATTCCCCTAATTATTGAATCCCCTACAACTACCACTTGTCTTTTTGCTCCCCCCTCTTGAATGGCCTCCTGTGCCACGGTGCCGTGGACAGCTGGCTCATCCTCCCTACAGCCCTCTTCCTCATCCACACAGGAGCAAGTACCTCGTACCTGTTGGACAAGGTCAAGAGCTGAGGCTCCTCTGTTCCTGAACACAGGATCCCTCTACCTGCCTCACTTGCAGTCACACCCTGCTGACCCTGACCACTGACTGGATTTGAGGTACTTAATCCACCGGGTGTGACCGCCTCCTGATACAAAGCATCCAGTTAACTCTCCCCCTCCCGGATGTGCCGCAGCGTCTGGATCTCGGACTCCAGCTCATCAATTCTGAGCCGGAGTTCCTCCAGCAACCAACACTTGGTGCAGATGTGGTCACTGCGGCTCGCAATGGGATCTGCCAGCTCCCACATCATACAGCTACAGCACATCACCTGCCCAGCCATCTCTACTTAGATAACTAATTTATTAATTAGCTTTGCAGTGTTTTTTTTTCAAATTTGGTGCAGATTTCCTACCAAACAATCAGGTCACAGCTTTCCTGTGACGTCACTTTTTTCAGTTTTGGCTTCAGTTACTCTGTGCCCCGAGGTCACCGCTCCGGTGCTCCTCCCTCCGAGTCTACTCCCTAGAGACAAGGCCGCGAATCCCTGAGGTAAGCTAGATTTATACTCACTGCTCTGGTGCTCCTCCCTGGAGACAAGGCCGTGAATCCCCGAGGTAAGCTAGATTTATACTCACCGCTCTGGTGCTCCTCCTCCCAAGTCTGCTCCCAGGATTTACTCACCAATCAGCTGCTTTTTCTTTAAAATACACTTTCAGAAAAGTGTCCCTCGCAGGTCTGGTGCACTCTTGAAGGCACTGCCTCTTCCCCTCTTTTTTTTTAGGTTTGGGGCGGAGGGAGGGATGGAAACACTACAGCAATGTAATGTTTGGGGCTATTCCATTCTTTGACAGTGGGTCCTCCTCGATTCCCTCCTGAGTCGTGGTGGCTGCGATGACTTCTCCCAGAATTTTTTTATATCTGTAATCATTTTGCCACTTGAGCAGTAAAGCTTTTTGAGCTTGACATGATTTGAACACGCAACCTTCTGATCTGGAGTCAGACGCGCTACCGTTGCGCCACAAGCCGATGACTTCTCCCAGAATTTTCGAGTTATCAACAGTCACAGATTGCAACTCTTTCGAGTGCAATCACAGTTCTTGGTTTCCGGGAGTGGGACATGAACCCACAACCCTCGGATTCAAAGGCGAGGGTGCTATGAACTGAGCCACAGCTGATTTTTTTTTTTTTTTTTGTAAAAATATACTTTATTCATAAAATATCTTCAATCACATTCAAAACCATTTCAAAAACAACATTACAAGGGTACAATCCAGGTTAAACTTTTACAAAATGTATCACCAGGTGCATCAGTACAAACAATATTACAATCATTTACAGCCTTTCATTTTGATCTGTACAGCCCGAGGGGCTCTAAACAGTTCCCAGTCTCTCGGTGCGCTGTGGTAGAAAGGTCTTAGACAGCGACCCTTCCCAACTGAGCCACAGCTGATTGGTAAATCAGATAATACTTTCATGGTCACCATCACTGAGATTAAATTTACTTATGAATACAAATTCCATCAGCTGCCGTGGTGGGATTTGAACCCATGTTCCCAGAGCATTAGCCTGGGCCTCTGGATTACAAGTTCAGGGGTATTACCACTACAGAGCCACAGCTGATGCTTCAGTCACTTCTCACCAGCGCCTTCTGTTGGATGCCCTTCCTCCTGTTGAGTGCAAGAGTCCTTCTCCTCGATTCCCTCCTAAGTCGCGGTGGCTGCGATGACTTCTCCCAGAATGCTTCAGTCACTTCTCACCAGCGCCTTCTGTTGGATGCCCTTCCTCCTGTTGAGTGCAAGAGTCCTTCTCCTCGATTCCCTCCTAAGTCGCGGTGGCTGCGATGACTTCTCCCAGAATGCTTCAGTCACTTCTCACCAGCGCCCTCTGTTGGATGCCCTTCCTCCTGTTGAGTGCAAGAGTCCTTCTCCTCGATTCCCTCCTAAGTCGCGGTGGCTGCGATGACTTCTCCCAGAATGCTTCAGTCACTTCTCACCAGCGCCCTCTGTTGGATCTGCCCAGCGGGTTAGCGACTCCCGTGGAGAACGTGAAAATTGTCGCGGGCGGCTTCAGACGGAACCAGCAGCCTGTATAAAGAGTGGCCAGGCAGCCTGCTTGAGGCAGTGCACCATGGCCACTCATGGAGAAGGACATGCTGGATTGAGGGCAGAGGAGGAGGAGGAGGGGGGCAGGCTGCAGGAGAGGCCAGCGGGGGGCCACTGTGCCCCTCGTTTCTCCATTGCATGCCTTGCTGTCCTCCTCCAAGAGGCTTCCAGCCATCGAGATGTGCTGTATCCGGAGGATGGGAGGAGGAGGGCCCCCCATGTCACCAGCCAGGCGTGGGAGGAGGTTGGTGACACTGTGAGCGCCCATGATGATGCGCGGCACCCAGTGCCGCAAAAGATTCAATGATTTGATGTGCTCTGGAAGGGTGAGTACCATGTCAGCCTTGGCTATTTGATCCAGAAGGTAGCCTTAGCCTTTGACCCCCCAACCCCATGTCTTGCTGTCGTTACTGCATTGGGCATTTGGCGCACGCTGGGTGGGCAAACAGGTACTGACCATGCTTACATCAGCCTTAGTGGTTGAGGAGAAGATGGCTTCACCCCGCAGCATATGTTGGCATTTGTGGCATTTGAGTAGTCTGGGGGCAACCTGCAGGGGAGGCAGCTAGACACATACTCAGAACTCCAACACATGTCATATTGATGGTAATGAGATGGTGCAAGGGATGCCTCAAGATGTTGTGGCCAAGTGCCATCTGCTGGCATCGGTGCTGCACCTAGTTGTGCCTCCTTGCCATGAGCGCTAAGACCCGTGTGCTATTCAAAGTGTTGGACGCCGAATGTGTTCAAGGTTGTCATTAGGGGAGGGGGTTGGGACCAGCCGCACTATCTTTTGGGGACTGATCACCAGTAGTGTGGACAGGAGCCACTGGAGGCCTCAGATGGGCCACTGTGGCTGGGGTGCGGCGTGCGCGTGCAGACTACATGAGCGAGCAGCCCCAATAAATCCTCTTCTCTGTTCTGCAGGCAAAAAGTCAACACAATCTGCGGGAGCACCAGAGGACTGGAGGTGGGCGCACCCTGCTTCAGCGCCTCACAACATTTGAAGAGCAGTCCATGGAGCTGGGGAGGAGGCAGGCGGCCAGGGCGGCCGGTGGCGGCGAGGCTGGTGTCCAGTGGCCAGGTATTTGAGGCCCACAGCCCCATCCACTCTGTCTGCCCACCATCCAAACCACTGATGGTTGCTGCAATTGTTTATGCTGAAACAATGCTCATTCACAGGCTGAGACATTCTGACGTGTGGGTCATACATAAAGGTCCCTCGTCCCCTTGAGAATTCGCGTCTCCACCGCCTTCCAAAGTCACCGTATCCCATTTGTGACCACTATCCCCATGGTCTTACATGCCATTGGATCGCTGCTGCACAGCCAAAGACTTATTGCATCTTAGGGGGTTTGGGACCTCCAGCACCCTTTCAGCCGTGCGCCCCACATTACTTTGTCCAAAAGGTCCTCAGCACCTCAGCTGTGAACCTCATGGCACTCAACTTAAATAAATGCCACCACATTACTCATCCCTGCGCCAAGGGGAAATGCTGGCTTCTGCCCACCCGGTCTATGCCCCTCCTAATGGTATGAAGGTCAATAATGTGATCTCTCAATCTCCTGTGATCCACGGCAAATGTCCTCAGCACCACAACTAACCAGGTCAGCATGCATCCAGGTCAGGTACCTCTGCACTCTCTCCACTCAAATGGTACATAACATGCCATGTGGCATTCCTTAGGCCATCTGACCAGCCTGTCTGTATGCGCGTCTAATGGCTGCGGCTCCTCTTGACTCTTTTCCAACCCACCAATGTTTGTTTCCTTAGGGTTTTGAAGGGTGAGCGACATATGAGGCTGGGGGGGAAAGGGATGAAAAGTTGAACTGACTGTACGCTAACTGATGCACTGTCCTTGTTGTTAATTTCAGCATCGCCACCAGAGCGACCCGCACCTCGACCCCGCGGCCCCCCCTCCACACCTGAGGCCCAGCATGTGCAACTTGCGGCACATCATTTCAGCCAGCCAGGCACCAGCGCAGACACACACACCTCGGTGGGGAATTACCGTCGGTTAGTGTCCCGGGTCACAGTGGAGATGGCACACCACGATCACTGGAGGAGATGGTAGGGGCAGAGAGTGCCGATGGCTCCAGCAGCCGGAGATCTGCAGGGAACCAGGCACATGCTGAGTCCGGCACTGATGATGTGCCTCTGGAGTTGTCACCAATGCAACAGCTGCAGGACAAGCGGCAGGAAGCGTGTTTGCATCTGGCAGGGTTGCATGAGGGTAGGCTTCAGTTGGTCTCTGCGATGGAGGAGTCAGGCAGAGTGCACGTGTAGGCATGAACCTCAGGACAGAGCTTCACACTTCCTCCACTGAGAGATTGGCGACTCTCATGGAGAAGAGGTTCAATCAGATGGAAAGTCTTCTGATTGGGTTACGCTCCGACCTACAGGCCCTCACAGTGGTACTGGCCACAGGTGGTCATTCCCAATGTGGGAGATGTGGGCACCAAGTGTCAGCGCTCGATGCCCATGCATCTGCGGTGAGCAGGGAGGTCGAATGGAACCTCACATCGGCGCAGCAGCTGCCTGTCGTCGCTGCGAGCTCCTCTCAGGGCGCTCCAGATGAGGGTAGCAGCTCCTCTGCCCCTCTGCCAGTCACTGTTGCACCCGTTGAGGCTGCGACAACTGGGGAGGTGCCAGTTCTGGAACTGACCACTCCCTCCCAGGCAGGGCCATCACAGGCTCCATGGGCCAGAGGACGCCCGCCAAGGTCATCGACACCAACAGGACAGCAAAGTCAGCAGGCTGTCTCTCAAGCCACTCCGACTAATGGGGCAGCACCTAGACCTAGCACCCGCAAACGTAAGCATAAGGCATGTTAGGCACTCCATGGGTATGTCACTGGTGATCTTGTGTTGGCCTTAGAATAGGGAACAAAATTCTTCTTATTGCAATGGGGAAGTCTGTGTTTTTTTTTGGACATAATAAAGTCCACTTTTCTGACCATGGCTGAGGGTGTTTCCTTTGTGCTGTATTTTTCTTTTTCACAGACATATCATGAGTGTTTGAGTGGACATCGATATTTCTATACTAAGCCCTTAGTTGCAGCTGATAAGGTGGAAGATGTGGCACCTAACTGCCATGTGTGGAAGCGCCAGGCAATGCTGGTCCTGCTGATCCATGTGTGTGGAGCTAGCTGAAGGTTCTTTGGATTAAATTGTCCCGGGTGTCCCTGCCTCCTTGGTGTAAATGCGGGTCATCGTTCTGCCCCTCATCATCGCCCTGTGCTTCCTCATCCTCTGAGGCACTGCTGGATTCATCATGTGCAGCCTCATCAAGGGCGTCAGGGTCTTCATCGTCAACTGCGTCCCCCCTTTCCTGCGCAAGATTAGCAGGGTGCAGCAGACTACTACTATCAGAGAGACATGATCTGGGGGGTACTGGAGTGCGCCCCCTGAGCGGTCCAGGCAACGGAAGCGCATCTTGAGAAAACCGATGGCTCTCTCCATCACAGCCTTTGTAGTGCCCTGGCTCCTATTGTAGCACTCCTCAGCTTCTGTTGTTGGATGGCAGAGAGGCGTCATGAGCCACCTTCGCAGGAGTCACCTTGTCACCCAGCAGCCAACCATCCAGCCGAGCTAGAGCACTGAAGAGCCCCGGCACCTGGGAGTGTCTGAGGATGTAGGCATCGTGGGAGCTGCCTGGGTACCTTGTACAAATTTGTAGAATCTGCATCCTGTGATCACACTCTATCTGCACGTTCATGGAGTGGAAGCCCTTCCTGTTGACGAAGGCACCGGGCACACCTTCTGGCACCTTGATGGCCACATGTGTGCAGTCTATTGCACCCTGGACGAGGGGGAAGCCAGCAAAGGCCGCGAAGCCTCTGGCTCACTCTCTCTGGCTTGCCTGGTCCCAGTGGAAGCGGATGAAGGTCAATACCCGTCTGAACAGAGCATCTGTAACCTGCTTGACACAAGTGTGGACAGCTGATTGGGAGACACCGCAAAGATCACCCACCGAGCCCTGGAAGGAGCCAGAGGCATAGAAGTGGAGGGCAGCTGTGAGCTTTGGAGCCGCTGGTATGCGGTATCCACCTACACAGTTAGGAGATATCTCAGGGCCAATTATCTGACAGATATAGTTGACTGTCTCCCTTGAGTGTCGGAGCCTCCTTCGGCACTGCACCTCAGTCATATTGAGGTAGCTGCTTCACCACCTGTATACCCTGGCAGCAGGATAGTGGCGTCTTCTGTGGCCTCTTGCACCTTGGACAACCCCTTGGCCCTGTGCCCCTTGTGCCTGCGCCTGGCCTCCCAAAGGTGGCTCCCCTGGAGGCTGATTGTCCAGTCCTAGCCTCCTCCTTATTCTATCCTTCCCTTCCTCCTCAGAGGAGCTGCCTCCAGTGGAGATGTCAGAACCCATACCCCCAGGCTAACTGGAGGCCTCCAGAAAGCTGCAGGCCCGAGAAAGATTACTGTCTGCAGACTGGTTTCAAAGTACACAAAAAGCTCTTGGAAATCGATGTGAACTGCTAATAATCAAACAGGCAACTTTAAAACGCTCTCTGCAATTAAAACTTTGTGGAAAACATGAACAACCCCTCTGAGTCCACATATCCCGCTAGTGCATGAGTTTTATTAAAAAATCTCCTACCCACCTGCCCGTTGGGCCCGTGCACCAACCCGAAGTTCGCACGGGCCCCTCAAAATCCTGGACATTGGCAAGTTAAGGGCCTTAACGAGGCCTTCAATTAATGGCGGGCGAGCGTCCCGCTACTGAGTGCACCCGCCGACCGAAATATCATGATGCTGCGTGCTAACGTCCGGACGCTCGCGCAACATTTTAAGCGCTGACGTGCAGGCTCCGCCACACGCACATCAGCCAGAAAATTCTGCCCACTACTAACTCAACTTCTTTTATGCAGTTCTTGGAGGTTCTGGCAATCTCTTTGTCCTGTGAGCCTTGCTTTCATTAATATGTTCATGTAAAAGTTGCATTCATTGTGCTAATGGAAAATACTAGTTTTTTCTCTGCAAAACAATTGCTAATTTTTCCTAATTCTTTCTTCAGAATAATGATCATAACATAATATTAATAGACTGACAAGGATGAAGCATTCTCCCTTTGATATGTTTTTTTTGGATTAGTTCTCACTTTTTTTTGTTCTCTGTACTCTTTATTAAATATTCATATATAAGTTTTTTTTAAAAAGCATTTCAGAAATGGATGCAGCCTCAAAGGGACTAGCTAATCCATAAACTACAAGTAGCAGTCGTGTGCAGACAGCAATTCCTAAGCTGCACCACTGTCACCTACTGATGATGTGGCCCAAAACAAATGAACAATCGACTAAGATGTGCAAAAGAATGCAGTACACAGTGCATAATTCAGGAGGTTCCAGGACAGTTTAAGCTATCAATAAATAGTTTTACTATCGCATATTTACCAAGGTGAGATTTCAGCTCTGCCTGGTTTGAAAGGTGTATCAAACACTTCAGGCATTTCTGGAAACTTATTATCGTTATAGCTTACCCTCAGTAGTAAGATTTTTTTATTTTAATATATAATTAGACAGAGCCCTATGTGGGAAATAAACTTGTACAAAAACACTGAAGACAGCTAAATCTTCAAATACTAATTCAGGACCCACAAACAAGGAGATGGCTGCAAGATTTGAAATTTTTAAAAAAAACTTACATTTGGATCAATTCCCAGAAACACACAAGCTATTGGGAATGTTGATTCAGACTTTTAGCTGAGGAGCTAGATTAAATGTAAATTCATCATACCTTAGAAGTTGGAGAGAATGTGAGTGGTTATTAACATTCCAGAGAGGGTTGTATAAGTTTTATCTATTGAGCACAACAGTAGGCTTAGCTAAACAGACAGCATGACATACATTATAAGGCAGAGATGCCAGGATTAAGCTTTTAGCTTCTTCTCTTCTTTGGAAAAAAAATGGCAGATTGCAGTTTGGAACAGCCAATACGGTAGAACTTTCTCACATGTTAAGCAGCCACATGGAGATGGGCAGTCTTTTGGCTGAGTTACTAACATGTAAATCCTTTAAAATAGTGGTTGTCAGACACTTCTGGATGAAGGGCCCCTTCAAATACATTATAAATTAAGGACCTAGCTATCTGAATTAGACTATTATACAGTACTCATCTTATGAAAGAGCATGTAAAGAGTGTTTTAATGTTTTTAAGAAATGTACTTATTTAGGGTATCATCAGTGAGATGGGTGTGCCTACTTCTCACTACAGGGTCTTCCTGTCTATCCTTGGCAGCTAGGAGCATGGAGAGAGCAGGAAGCTGGGAAAAGCATGAGGAGAACCAGGGGAGAGTAGAAGGACTCAGCAAGCACAGCAGGGAGACAGCAGGAGACTGGGGAAAGCACTTGGGGAGCACAGCGAGAGCTGGAGGAGAGCAGAAGCATCTGAGGTGCATAGCACTCTTCAAGCCACTGTTCACTCGCTCTTTACACTTGGCCATGCACTATTGGTGACCACTCACTCCTTAAGGTTGGCCCTGTATTGCAGACCCCGGGTGTCTGTGGACTCACATTTGACAACTACTGCTTTAAGAGAAAGGTTAGTGCCAGCTGGTTTAGTATCCTTAAAGTGAGTTTAGCTGATTAACAGGGATAGACTGACATACTTTGTTATTATCCATGTTGCATTGTCATATTTTATGCAAATAGACCCTTTTTTTGGCTTACAGTAAGATTTGTTATACTAGACTGCTCATTTGGCTGCCTTCCAAAAGAGAAGGTAAAATGTATGAGGCATTAATTAAGAGAATCCAGTCTTCAACGCATTCGCGTTTTATTGTTCTAGCCCTGTTCATGCTATCACATAACTATAAATTGAGCAGTATAGGAAAGTATACGCTTGCTTGTAGGGGACGGGGGTTCTGTTCACAAAATTGACCAGCGATGTCTAATCCAAGAGAATATATAGTGCAGAGCTGAAATTTGCAACAATGACATATTTATGTCTGATTTTGTACAAACAGTGAATCAGGAATTTGACAGCTAAAAGTGAGACTGACTAGTTATGGCTTCATGCAGCATTTTGCCATTTAAGAAGTGAGCAATTATGTTTCAACAGTCAACTTTATGTTGAAATTATGCTAACAAAGGAGAGGCACTTTTTCTTAAGTGTTCTCAAGGTGTATGGTAAAGCGTGTACTTATTATAAATATACAATTTGTACTGTTACAACCAGGTGAGGAGGAGTGGAAGGGCTCCTCTGTTTTTCCCACTCCTCGGTTGATTGTAACTGGTTTTGAAACTTAAAACATGAATGTGCCAAATCAGTATGTGTAGTTAACTGTTTATGTGCTGATTGTAAAGAACTGTCAGACTAGGTTTTCTTGAATTTTAACAAGAAAGGGGTTAGCTTTTATTGTGCTAAAAAAATGCACCCAAGTAAAGATATTCAAAAAAATTAAATTAAAAAGGTAAAAACACTTGCAACACACACGTGCACAGACAAGCACATGTACACAGAAGTAATTATGGTTTTATTTCGTGTGTATTGTATCTTTAAGAATAATACTTGTTAAGGAAGATCACATGATCTGTAGTAACCAACAGGAGAGTAGCATGGACTACCTCAGCAGGCACTGTCGAGATAGAGTTGGCGTTGAAAGTACACGTGTAGTTGCTGCTGAGTATATTGTAAATAAACTTAATGTTTCCACTCAAGAAGTGTCTTCAATTCAACTTTATTACTAATTGTACAACTCGGCCACCTCACAACAAACTGGCAACGAGGATAAAACAGGATTGAACAAAGGAATCAAGTTAGAAAGAAGTCGGCACTGTACCTCGCCCAGTGATTGTAAGCAGCAAGCTCCATTAGAATTGAAGAAGTTATCTTCTCTCAAAATGCCACAATTTTGGAGAACTGATCCTTTTGAACCAGCCACAGATGATTGGTCTCAATACATAGAACGCCTCACGTTCTTTTTTCAAGTGAATGAGATTATGGTAGAAGAGGTGAGCGATCCTCATGAGTACTTGTGGGAACAAAACCTATAGTCTAATTCAAAATTTGATGGCACCCAGTGCCCCAGATTCAAAGAATTTTGATGAATTAGCAGACCTCATGAAGGGTCATTTTCAACCCAAGTCCTCAGTCACTATGCAGAGGTTCAGGTTTAATTCATGAAATATAGCTCTGGGTGAGACAATTGCATGCTACATGGCAGCTACCGGAAAATTGTGAGTTTGGTACGACTCTGAACAACATGCTCAGAGATCATTTAGTGTGTGGTGTGAAAGAGGACATTATTCAAAAAAGATTATTGTCTGAAGTGAATCTGGATTTCAAGAAGGTGCTAGAGTTAATGCTGGCCTTGGAAAGTGCAGTAAGAGATTCGCAAGTAATACAGGGTGAGCAAAATGGCACCGTCCTCCACATTGGGTGGGAAACCTCCGCTGAAAGTCAGAGTGAGAGTCAGATTCTGACTTGGAACTAGCAGCCTATAACTAAGTTAAAAAGCCTAGTTCAACAGGCAACTGCCTTATTGGCAGTTAACTGTCAAAGACACGGAGAGCAGACCTGCATGAGAAGGGCAGCGGTGGCAGTAGTTAAAAAACCAGCGGCAGAGAGGAAGGCCCAGCACATGGAGAGTGGACCTGGGTGAGAAGGGTAGTGGCAGCAGGAGATAAAAACCGACAGCAGAGAGGGAGGCCCAGCACATAGAGATTGGACCTGCATGAGAACGGCAGTGGCAGTAGGAGACAGAAACCAGCAGCAGAGAGCCCCTTCAACCTGTTTCTACCTGTCAGAGCTGAAGTGTAATGTCAAAGGAAAACATGTAGGGGATTGGCGGGTATCTCTTCCGTGTCTTTTTTGATTGGCCAAGCGGTTTAAATCAGGAGATGCTATTACAGCTGAAGAGTACAGTTAAGAAATTCACTTTTTAAATATTTAACATCCAAATTAATTAATTAAATGGAATAGAGATGGCTGAGCAGGTGATGTGTTGCAGCTGGAGCATGTGGGAGCTGGTGGACGCCGGTGTGATCCATGATGACCACATCTGCAGCAAGTGTTGGCTGCTCAAGGAACTTCGGGTCAGAGTTGATGAGCTGGAGTTCGAGCTGCGGACACTGTGACACATCAGGGAGAGGTAGAGTTACCTCAACACTGTGTTTCAGGAGACAGTCACACCCTTTAGATTAATTACATCAAATTTGGACTGTAGTCAAGGACAAGAAGGTGTGACTGCAACTGAGGCAGGTATGGGGATCTGGAATTTAGCTTTGGAGGAGCCTCAGCCAGTGCCCTTGTCCAATAGGTATGAGGTTCTTGCTCCCGGTGTGGATGAGGGCACAGACTGTAGGGAGGATGAGTGAACTGACCACAGCACCATGGTACAGAGTGCCATTCAAGTGGAGGGAGAAAAGAGAAATGTGGCAGTAATAGGGGATAACATAGTTAGGACAATAGATACTGTTCTCTGCAGCAAAGACAGAGTCCTGAAGGGTGTGTTGCCTACCTGGTGCCAAGGTTAAGGACATCCCTTTTGGGCTGGAGAGGAACTTGGAGTGGGAGGGGAAGGATCCAGTTGCCGTGGTCCATGTAGGTACCAAAGACATAGGTAGTACTAGGAAAGAGGCTCTGCTGAGGGACTACAAGCAGCTTGGGCTGCTAAATTAAAAAGCAGAACCACAAAGGTAATGATCTCTGGATTACTACCTGAGCCACGTGCAAATTGGCATAGGGTAAATAAGATTAGAGAGGTAAATGCATGGCTCAAAGATTGATGTGGGAGAAATGGGTTCCGATTCATGGGGCACTGGCACCAGTACTGGGGAAGGAGAGAGCTATTCTGTTGGGATGGGCTTCATTTGAACCATGCTAGGACCAGTGTCCTAGCAAATTGTATAACTAGGGTTGTAGATAGGACTTTAAACTAATTAATGGGTGGGGGCGTGGAGGGAGGTTCAATTGAAGGGATGTTTAAGAAATCAAAAAGAAATGAGAGAGCAATGGGGCAGGGTAGTGAAGAGGCGAATGATAATCAACATGTTACAGGGGAAGGGGCAGAAAGTATAAGAAGAAGAGTGCAGCGGAAATTAGAACCGGAATGAACACTAATAGTAAAAAGTCAAAACTTAAGGCTCTTTATCTGAATGCATGCAGCATTTGTAACAAGGTAGATGTGTTGATGGCACAAATAAAAATATATGGATATAACTTGATAGCTATTACAGAGACATGGTTGCAGGGTGACCAAGACTGGGAACTCAATATCCAAGGCTATTCGACATTCTGGAAAAATAGGCAAAAAGGAAAAGGAGGTGGGGTAGCTTTGTTAATAAAGGGAGGTATGAGTGCAGTGGCGAGTAATAAATTGAGATGTAGAATCAGTTTGGGTGGAAATAAGGAATAGCAAGGGGAAGAATTCACGGGTGGGGGTTGTCTATAGGCCCCAAGAGTTGCCTCACTGTAGGACAAAGTATAAATCAGGAAATAATGGGGATGTGTCAGAAGGGTGCTACAATTGTTATGGGTGATTTTAATTTGCGTATTGACTGGACAAATCAGATTGGCAGGGGTAACATGGAAGATGAATGTGTAGAGTGCGTCAAGGGTTGTTTCTTAGAGCAATACATTGCAGAACCTACCTGGGAATGGGCTATTTTAGATCTAGTAATGTGTAATTAGGTGGGATTAATAATAGATCTCGTAGTTAAGGATCCTCTAGGGGGTAGCAATCACAACATGGTAGAATTTCAAATTCCGTTTGAGGGTGAGCAACTCGGGTCTCGAACCAGTGTCTTCAACTTAAATAAGAACAATTACAGAAGTATGAAGAAAGAGTTGTCTAAAGCGGGCTGGGAAAATAGACTAAGCAGAATGTCAGTGGAAGAGCAGTGGCAGACATTTAAACATATTTCATAACGCTCAGCAAAAATTTATCCCGGTCGAATAGAAGGACTCGATGAGAAGGATGAACCACCCGTGGTGAAGGAGAGTATCTGATCAAAAACTAAGGCATACAAAGCAGCAAAAACTAATTGTAGGTCAGAGGTTTGGGAACTTTTTAGGAACCAGCAGTGGATGGCTAAAAAGCTAATAAAGAGAGAGAAAAATGATTATGAAAGTAAATTGTCAAGAAATATAAAAACAAACAGCAAGAGCTTCTATGGGTATATAAAAAGAAAGAGAGTGGCTAAAGTGAGTGTGGGACCATTGGAGGATGTGACTGGAGAACTGATAACGAGGAACAGGGAAATGGCAGTTAATTTTAAACAAATATTTTGTATCGGTCTTCATGGTGGAGGTCATTATAAACCCAAAGATATCAGCGAAGCAAGGAGCTATTGGGAGGAAAGATCTTGTAACAGTCAAAATATTCCAGAACCCACTAGATTCCGGGAGGGTTCCAGCAGATTGAAAAATCACTAACGTGATGCCCCTGTTCAAGAAGGGAGGGAGACAAAAAGCAGGAAACTATAGGTCAGTTAGCCTAAAATCTGGGAAAATGCTAGAGCCCATTATTAAGGAAGAAATAGCAGGACATTTAGAAAAGCTTAACGCAATCAAACAGAGTCAACATGGTTTTGTGAAAGGGAAATCATGTTTGAAAAATGTGCTAGAGTTCTTTGAGGATATAACAAGCAGAATTGATCAAGGGGAACTGGTATGTGTAGTGTGTTTGGATTTCCAGAAGGCATTTGATAAGGTGCCACATAAAAGGTTATTGCACAAGACAGGAGCTTACGGTATTGGGGATAACATATTAGCATGGATTGAGGATTGGTTAACACACAAAAAGCAGAGTCGGGATTAATGGGTCTTTTCCAGGTTGGGAAGATGTAACTAGTGGAGTGTCACAAGGATCAGTCCTAGGGCCTCATTTATTTACTATCTATGTTAATGACTTGGACGAAGGGTCAGAGTATAATGTATCCAAATTTGCTGACAATACAAAGATAGGTGGGAGGGCATTTTGTGATGAGGACATAAGGAATCTGCAAAGGGATATAGATAGGTTGAATGAGTGGGCAAAAACTTGGCAGATGGAGTTTAATGTAGAAAAGTGTGAGGTCAGGCACTTTGGTAGGAAGAATCAAAAGGCAGACTATTATTTAAATGGAGAGAGACTCCAAAAAAGTGCAGCACAGAGGGATCTGGGTGTCCTTGTGCATGAAACACGAAAAATTAGCATGTAGGTGCAGAAAGTAATTAAGAAGGTAAATGGAATTTTGGCCTGTATTGCTAGGGGGTTGGAGTTTAAAAATAAGGAAGCCTTGTTATACCTGTACAGGTGTTGGTGAGGCCGCACTTGGAATACTGTGAACAGTTTTTGTCCCCCTATTTAAGAAAGGATATTCTGGCATTGGAGGTAGTTCAAAAGAGATTCACTAGGCTGATTCCTGGGATGAAGGGGTTGACTTATTAAGAACAGCTAAACAGGTTAGGCCTTTTTTCATTACAGTTTAGAAGAATGAGGGGTGATCTTATTGAAACATACAAGATTCTGAGGGGGCTTGACAGGTTAGATGTTGAGAAGATGTTTCCACTACTTGGGGAATCTTGAATTAGGGGATATAGTTACAGAGTGAGGGGACACTCATTTAAAACTGAGACGTAAAATAATTTCTTCTCTCAGAGGGTAGTGAATGTTTGGAATTCTCTACATCAGAGAGTTGTGGAGGCTAGATCACTGAGTGCATTTAAAGAGGAGGTAGATAGATTTTTGAAATATCAGGGAGTTGAAGGTTATGAGGAGCTGGCATGAAAGAGGAGTTGAGGCCTGGGGCAGATCAGACATGATCTTATTGAACAGTGGGGCAGGCTTGAGGGGTTGAATGGCCTACTTCCTGCTCCTACTTCTTTTGTTCTTATGAAAGTGGTGCAAAAAAGCGAGACTTTGCCAAGAAGCGAGAAACAGCCCTCACTAGCCAAAGAATAAGGAAAAATAACTTAGCAGCGAAATTGAAGACTAATTTTAATAGAGGTGGAAACAGTCAGTCTCTTAGCAATTGGCAGTTTAAAAAAATCGAATGCTACTGTTGTCACAGAAATGGACATATGATGAGGCAGTGCAAGGAAAGATTCAAACAGACTTTTAAACAAAAAAAGAAGACCAATGAAATCTACAATGTAGAAGAGCCTGAAACAACAAATTCTAACATTTACTCATTGTTTAATCTGAAAGTTGAAAAGACAGAACCAATATTTGTCACAGTGAAAGTAAATGGCAGACCTGTTAAAATGGAAGTAGACACGGGAGCTTCCACTGCAGTAATTGGGGAACATACTTTCAGATATTTGAATAATGATGAACATCAATTAAGTTTAGAACAAACAGCTGCCAAGCTAAAACATATATGGATGGAGACATTCAAGTAAAAGGCATAAGCAGAGTAACTGTCCATTATGGAAGACAATCAGCACAACTACCCTTGATGGTGGTAGCAGGTGAAGGGCCATGCCTCCTGGGGTGAAATTGGTTAAAGGAGATTAAGTTAGAATGGTCTGAAATTTTCCAGTTGAGAGCAAGCGGGCTACCAGAGCTACTTAGAAAGTATGCCACCGTCTTCCAGGATGAACTGGGGAAAATCCAAGGCCTGCAGGCCAAGATTTATGTGGATCCTGAAGCAACCTCTCGCTTCATGAAGGTGACACCGGTGCCATACGCCCTAAGAGAAAAGGTTGACACTGATCTGAACAGACTAGAGAAAGTGGGTGTTATACAACCTGTTCAGTTCTCAGAATGGGGAGCACCCATAGTCCCCGTCCTTAAGCCCAACCAAAGCGTCCAAATTAGTGGAGACTACAAACTGACAAAGTAGCCAAACTGGACAGGCACCCCATTCCAAAAATTGAAGACTTGTATGCCAAGTTGGCACGAGGGATAACATACACAAAGCTTGACATGAGTCATGTTTATCAAGAACTAGAATTGGATAATGCCTCCCGGGAATTTGTCACAATTAATACCCACAAAGGGTTGTACCGATATACACGATTGCCTTTTGGTGCCTCCTCAGCTTGTGCCATCTTTCAGAAAACAATGGAAAGCTTACTGCAGGGACTGCCCCAGGTTGTAGTCTATTTGGACACCGCATTGGTGACAGGATTCACTGAAAAGGAGCTTCTGACAAACTCAGAAGAAGTCTTAAAACATTCCTTGCAGGCTGGAGTGCATCTAAAAAAAAGTGCGCATTCCAAGCAAGGGAGGTAATTTATTTGGGTCACCGAGTAGATTCACAGGACCTCCACCCGGTTGAAGAGAAAGTGAGAGCCATAAGAGAGGCACCTACACCAAAGAACGTCTCAGAGCTCAAACCATTCCTAGGAATGATCAACTATTACGGACGGTTCTTACCCAAGTTGCCTACAGTGCTGGCCCCCCCCTGCATTCTCTACTCAAAAAGAACCGACTTTGTTCCTGGGAGGTGCCCCAGAAAGAAGCTTTCATAAAGGTGAGGCAATTGTTGCCCTCATCCAATGTATTGGTGCCTTATGACCAGACGCAAATATTGGTGCTGACATGTGATGCATGTCCCTATGGAGTGGGAGCAGTGCTATCTCATCGGATGGACGATGGCATGGAACGGCCAATCGGTATGTATCAAGGACGCTTTCCACAGCGGAAAAGGGATACTCGCAGATAGAAAAAGGCCTGTCCATCATCTTTGGTGTCAAGAAATTTCACCAGTACATACATGGCCGCCATTTTACAATCGTGTAGAACACAAACAAATGTTATTTAGTGAGGAAAAGGCTATACCGCCCACAGCCTCAGCAAGAATACAACGATGGGCCTTAATTCTGGCAGCATGCGAATACACTTTCGTACATAGGCCTGGCAATCAAATCGCAAATGCCGATGCCCTTAGTTGTTTGCCTTTAAAAGAAAATGATGAGCACGTCCCAGTTTCACAGGAACTTGTTTTACTGTTAAATTGCTTAGATCCCTGTGCTCGACAGACCAGAGACTGGACAAGTCGGGACCCAGTCTTATCTCAAGTACGAGAACAAGTGCTTCATGGTTGGTCTCAGGAGCCTGTTTCTGATTAAATGAAACCGTACTTCAACAGAAGACATGAAATTACCAACCAGGATGGCATCATATTGTGGGGGCATGAGTGATAGTTCCTCCAAAGGAAAGGGAGCCACTTTTAATTGAACTACACAGTGCCCATCCGGGAATTTCCTGAATGAAGTCCATAGCAAGCAGCCATCTATGGTGGCCAGGGATGGAAGGAGAAATAGAGAGTTTAGTAAAGCACTGTGTGCAATGTCAGCAACTGCAAAAGTTGCCAGCGACAGCTTCGTTACACCCATGGGAATGGCCAGGTAGACCTGGGGTGCGGTTACACATTGACTACGTTAGACCTTTCCTGGGAACAATGTTTCTGCTCATTGTTGATGTCCATTCAAAATGGTTGGACGTATATGAGGTGAAGTCACCGTCGGGCACTACAATTGAGAAACTACGACAAAGTTTTACCATTCATGGACTACCAGAAGTAGTCATTTTCGATAACGGTATGGCATTTATGAGTGCTGAGTTTCAACGGTTTATCAGCCTCAACAGTATCACTCATGTGAAAACTGCACCTTACCGCCCTTCCTCAGACGGACTGGCTGAAAGGGCGGTTCAAATGTTCAAGGCAGGCATGAAAAACCTAACTGGGGATTCCTTGGCAACCAAGCTAGCCCTCTTTCTTTTTCCTTACAGGACTATCCCTCACACAACAACAGGTGCCACATCTGCAGAGTTTTTGTTGAAATGCCATCTCAGGACAAGGTTGAGCTTAATAATACCAAATTTAGACTGGGAGGTGGAAAGGAGTCAGGGAAGCCAGAAAACTAGACACGACTGGCATTGTTGCAAGAGGAAATTTACTGTGGGAGAGCCGGTATATGTGAAAAACTTTGGGGAAGGACCAAAGTGGTTAACGGGTGAAATAAGTGCAGTGACTGGACCTCTATCTTACCACGTGGAGGTGGAAGGCCGGATCATCCATAAACATGTGGACCATTTAAGGAAGAGGGAGACAAATCATCAAGATATGGTTCCACCAGTGACCATGACGAGGTCTGCATTTCCTGTTGAGGATAGTCATCCCAGGACTGACATGTCTGCTGTTCCTGTAAGAGTTGAGGATGCAGAACTGCAAGTGCCCACCGAAGCACCTGATGTTCAGGCAACTCTGGAAAAGGAGATTCCTGACTAAGAATTGGAAGTTGGGGAGTTGTGATGTTCTACACATATCAGGAAACCACCTGAAAGACTGAACTTGTAAATTTCTTACCCAGTATAAATATTATGTTGTTTTGAAAAATATGTACTTGTAAATACAATTTGTATAGCCGAGTTAAAGGGGAGGAATGTAGTAATTATGGTTTTATTTAGTGTGTAATTTACCTTGTGGATGTAATGTATTGTACCTTTAAGAATAATACTTGATAAGGAAGATCACATGATCTGTAGTAACCAATAGGAGAGTAGTGTGGGGTACCTCAGCAGGCACTGCTGAGATAGAGTTGGAGTTGAAAGCACGCGTGTAGTTGCTGCTGAGTATATTGTAAATAAACTTTAATATTTCCACTTAGGAAGTGTCTGCAGTTCAACTGTATTACTAATAGTACAACTCGGCCACATTACAACACACTCACACGCAAAAATACAAGTTACGAATTGCAGGCCAAATTAAGATGCAATCAGAAAAGATAAAGATGTAAAGAGTTCACTGGTGCTAGTGGCTGGAGGGTCTGGCTGTCACAATTCAAAGGCTTTGGTTCTGGGTTGGCAAAGTTTGAAGTTCTTTCCTGTAATGCTGCTGTGGAGATCGAAGTCTTCTTTAGAATTTCTCTGTCTGCTGCCCACAGTCTGATATAAACGAACAGAGTTCAAACTTAGTTGAGATGGACATAGAGAGAGAGAGAGAAAAGAGGCAAGCAGCTTTCTGCCCTGCCACTGGTGTAATCTGCCAAAAACAACTGGTGTCTTTGTAATAAACTGATTTCAAAAGATGACGAGCAGCTTCAGTCACATGATGAGTCCATTGATACACAATGAACTGTCTGCTCACGGTAACAATGTAGATTCCACCAGCTAGCCAAAACCATTGAAAGGCAATAGAGGGTAATAGTTAATTTTTAGCAATTCAATGTGCCTAACCAGTTTAAATAGCTTTCTTTGGTTACTGGACCATACTTGGTGTCTGGACTTAATGTTCTTGAAGTAATCCTTGACATTAGCAGGTGAGAAATTCCCAGGAGGGTTGTCTAGGCTTGTCCATTTGTAATCCATTTTGGAAGCTTCCAGAAGCTTGACCAACTTGCAGTTGCAGAAAGGTCAGGTGAGCTCCTGGAGCCATCTTAAGTCAGTGTCTTTGTTTCAAGAGATGAAACTGTCTTTATAAAAAAGTTCCATATGTGAATTAAGCAGATGAAATTTAATATTTGACCTCAACACACTTCCATATGAGCTTATGAAATAGGAGCATAAGTAGGCCATTTGGCCCCTCGAGCTTGCCATTCAATAAGTTCATAGCTGATCTGTTTCAAATTCCACATTCCCATCTACCCCTTGCCGAACAAAAATCAACTCCGTCTTAAAAATATTCAATGACCCCGCCTCCACCATCTTCTGAGGCAAAGAGTTCCAAAGTTGTGCAACTTTCTAAGAAAAAAAAATTCTCCTCATCGCTGTCCAAAAGGGTGACCCCTAATTTTAAAACAGTGTCCCCTAGTTTTAGACTCACGGACAAGAGGAAACATCCTTTCTACGTCAACCTTGCCAAGCCATTCAGGATCTTATATACTTCAATCAAGTCACACCTCATTCTTCTAAACTCCAGTAAAAACAAACACAGTCTGTCCAACCTTTCCTCATTACAAGTATCAGTCTAGTAAACCTCCTCTGAATCGCCTCGAAAGCATTTACATCCTTCCTTAAAAATAAGGAGACCAAAACTGCACACAGTATCCAAGATATGTGGTCTCACCAATTCCCTGTATAACTGAAGCATAACATCCTTACTTTTATGTTCAATTCCCCTCGTATTAAAGGATAGCATTCCATTAGCCTTCTTAATTACTTGCAGTACCTGCATGCTAACTTTTTGTGACGCATTCACTAGAACACCTACATCCCTCTGCACCTCGGAATCGTACAGTCATTCTCTGTTTAAGTAATACTCTGCTTTTTTATTCTTCCTGCCAAATTGAACAACTTCACATTTTCCCACATTATACTCCATCTGCCAGATTTTTGCCCACTCACTCAACCTATCTATATCTGTCTGCAACCTCCTTATGTCTCCTTCACAACACACTTTCCTACCTATCTTTGTGTCATCAGCAAATTTAACTACCATGCCTTCACTCTCCTCTTCTAAGTCATTGATATAAATTGTAAAAACTTGAGGCCCCAGCACTGATACCTGCGGGACTCCATTTGTCACATCCTGCCAATCAGAAAAGACTCATACTTGCTATTTTCTCCCAGGCAGCCAATCTTCTATCCATGATAATATATTACCCTTTATATCATGAGCTTTTCTTTTCCACAATAACCTTTGATGTGGCAACTTAACAAATGCCTTCTGGAAATCTAAGTACAGTATGTCTACAGGCTCCCCTTTATCCATAGCATGTTACTCCTTCAAAGAGCTTCAATAAATTGGTAAAACATGATTTCCCTTTTCACAAAGCCATGCTGACTCTTCCTGATTCCATTGAGTTTTTCTAAGTGCCCAGCTATAACCTCTTTAATGATAGATTCTAACACCTTCCCAAATGTCGGATGTCAAACTAACTGGCCTATAGTTTCCTGTTTTCTGCCTTCCTCCCTTCTTTAATAGAGGGGTAACATTTGCTACTTTCCATTCTGATGGAACTTTTCCAGAATCTAACAAATGATGAAAAATTAACACCAACGCATCAACTACCTCATTAGCCACCTCTTTTAAGACCCTAGGATGAAGTCCATGAGGACCTGAAGACTTGTCAGCCCACTGCTCCATCAGTTTGCTCGCTATTGCTTCCCTGGTGATTGTAATTTCACCAAGTTCCTCTCTCCTTTTCACCTCCTGATCTACAGCCATTATTGGAATGTTTTTGTATCTTCTATAGTGAAGACAGAAACAAAATATTTGTTCATTTCATCCACCATTTCCTTATTATCTACTATTAATTCCCCATTCTCACTCTCTAGAGGATCAACACCCACTTTACTTACTCTTTTCCTTTTAAATACCTGTAGAAACTCTTTTTACATTTTTACATTTCTAGCTAGCTTCCTCTCATACTCTAATTTCTTTCTTCTGATTAACCTTTTAGTCATTCTCTGCCGTTCTTTATATTCTGACCAATCATCTGAACTGCCACTCTTCTTTGCACAGTTATATGCTTTTTCCTTAAGTTTGATGCTTTCCTTAACTTCTTCAGTTAACCACAGATGGTGGGTACTCCCCTTAGAATTTTTCTTTATAGTAGAAATATATTTATTCTGTGTATTCTGAAATGTCCCCTTAAATGTCTGCCATTGCTTCTCTATTGATCTATCCTCTAGCCTCATATCCCAGTTCGCTTCAGCTAGCTCAGCTTCCATGCCCACATAGTTGCCCTTATTTAAGTTTAAAATACTAGTCTTAGAACCATTTTTTCCCTTTCAAACTGGATGTAAAATTCAATCATATTGTGGTCGCTGCTACATAGGCATGGCCTTACTCTGAGGTCATTTATTAATCCTGTCACATTACCCAATACCAAGTCTAATATAACTTGCCCTCTGGTTGGTTCCAGAACATGCTATTCTAAGGAACTCTCTCGAAAGCCTTCTATGAACTACCCATCCAGGCTATTACTGCCAATCTGATTTTTCCAGTTTATATGTATATTAAAGTCACCCATGATTGTTGCTGTCCCTTTATCACAAGCATCCAATATTTCTTCTTGTATACTTTGCCTTCCATTGTGGTTACTGTTAGGAGACCTAAGAGTCCTTTTTGGAATCTCACCTAGCTTCAGAGCCGCACTCTGGATGTAACAGGAATGTGTGACTATGACAAGTAATGTGTTGAAACAATGATTTTATTGAATACTGAATAATGATTATAATAATAATAATGACAATTATAACTGAAATATTAATATATAAAAAAGAAAAATAAATAAAAATAAAGGTAACTTTATTGAAAGGAAAAGCACTTTATATATATATCAGAAGAAAAGAAGAAATTCAGATTTTTCTAAAGCACAAAGATTAACTCCAATTTGGTCTGTTCCATGACAGCACCTAAATTGGTACATATGTTACCACCTCCTTAGTAAATGCATTACCAAGTTTCTGAGTAACCTACAGGTGGGCACGACAACCAGTCACTCCGTGCTTGGCCCTTCCTCCTGCCTTCAGTGGTGACTATTCCATCAAGGCTGCATCAGTGAGTCCTTGAAGCTGCGTCCTTTCAAGCTGGTTTTTGGCTCCATCCCAGCCTTCCAAGGCCTGGTACAGTTCTTTCCCAAAACAAGTCTCAGTTCTTCATTTTCCGATGACCATACTAGGTGACCACCATAGGTTACTCATCGCCCTGTCCACGGGTTACTGAATGCAGTAAGAGAAAAGGATAAACAAAAGACAACTTATTTTAGTATTCTAGCTTGAAAAATGGAAAACAAAGATGTAGTCTAAATACCAGCTGTGCATGGCCAGTATGAAAAAAACAAGGTTTGAGAAAACAGATCACTAATGAAATCCTTCCCTCCGACACCATCTCTCCAGCCACGACTTGATCCGGTCTCTCCTCTTAATCCTGATCCCGCTAGCCACTGGCACTTGGAATAATCCTAAAATCACTACCTTTGAGGTCCTGCTTTTTAATTTATTTCCTAGCTCCCTATGTTCTGCTTGCAGGACCGCATCCCTCTTTTTACCCATGTCATTGGTACCAATATGGACCACAACCTCTGGCTGTTCACCCTCCCCCTTCAGAATGTCCTGCAACTGTACAGAGACATTCTTGACCCTGCATCAGGGAGGCAACATACCATCCTGGTGTCATGTCTGTGGCCGCAGTACGTCTATATGTTCCCCTTACGCTAGAATCCCTATCACCATTGCTCTCCCACTCTTTTTTCTCCCCACCACCCCCCCCCCCACCCTCTCTCCATGCAGCTGAACCACTCGTGGTGCCACAGACTTGGCTCTTGCTGCATTCCGCTGAGAAACCAACGCCCCCAGCAGTATCCAAAAGAGAAAATCTGTTAGAGAGGAAGATGGACCCAGGGGACTCCTGCAACACCTGCCTAGAGCCTTTATTCTGACTGCCAGTTGCACATTCCTTTTCTGCCTGCGCAATCTTTACCTGCAGTGTGACCACCTCTCTGTATGTGCTATCCATGAAGACCTTAGCCCTGCAGATGCTCCACAGTGACTCCTGCCGCTGCTCCAGATCTGAAATGCAGACTTCAGGTAGCTGTAGATGGAGACACTTCTTGCGCATGTGGTCACCATGGACACTAGACATGCCCCCAACTCCCACGTTGCACAGAAGGAGCATTCCATGTGACTGAGCTGCCATGCCATGACTTACCCATAAATTACTCCCTTTACTTTTACTTCTTCTATTTTAGAGAATATTAAGGACAGTAAAAACACTCACCAAGTCCTACTTACCAAGGCCACTGCTCTTCTTTCTGAGGAAAGGTAGAAAATGAAACAATCACCTCCTTCCCTCTTTAGCGAATTCACTCGCTCACCAAACTTCAACCGTAGCACTCAAGTCCAGTCCAAAGCAGCATAGTGCAGATGAGGCAGACTGTAGATGGCCTGCTTTTATGCTCCCTGAATCTAGCTTCTGAAAACCTGTTTAAACCAGTTATCCAATTAACTAGCGGCAAGCAGAGCGTGAATGAGCCCTGCTTTAAAGCTGGGCTAAAACTCACCTTCTCCCAACCCAAAGAGCAACTTTTAGTTAATTGCTTAATTAAAGAAAGACTAGACTGTAGATATGAATTAAACCTTAAATTAAATTAACCCTTGAAACTCCCTCACTCACTAAACTCCAACTGAAGCACTCAAACGCAGCCCAAGACAGCACTCAGTGCAGACAAGGCACTCCCCACTTGAACAGCTTCCTGTACCATGATGCCATGGCCAGTCTGCTCATCCAACCTGCAGACCTCACTTTCGTCCACACAGGTAGCAAGCACCTTTTACCTGTTTGACAGTCGCAAAGTCTGAGGCTCCTCCACATCTGCCTGCTCAACCCCTTTACCTGCCTCACTCATGGTCACATCCTCTTGTCCCTCACCACTGTCCAAAACAGATGACCTTATTCATGGAAGTGTGACCATCTTTTGTAACAAAGTGTCTAGGTATTTCTCCCCCTCCCTTATGTTGCACAATGCCTGCAGTTTGGCTTCCAGATCAATAATCCTGATCTGGAATTCCTCTAGCTGCTTCACACTTTCTGCAGACGTGTTTGCCCTGGATTGCCTTGGCTTCCAGAAGCACCCACATTCCACAGCTGCAGCATAATACCTGTGGTGCCATTGTTTTTTATATTATTTAGTTAATTTAATTTAATTTAATTACTTTCTTAATTAACTTGGTCCAGGATTTTATGGCCACTCCCACACGGTAAGATATTACGGTCTGACTGAGCTGAATGGAAATTTAAATGGCTCGCCACATCTGCTGGCGGGGGGGGAGATACCCCCTGGTGGGGCTGCAGCATCATAGCCTTAGAATAATTGCCACATATGCTACAATTTACTGTGCTCATTAAAAACTAGTACTACCTACAACTAAAAGTCACATGTTACTTAATTACACAGGTATGTGTTTTAGGTATTTATTTTAATTATTTAATTTTATTTATTTTATTTTAAAGTTTTAGTTATTTTTATTTATAATTTTTTGATTTATTTCAATTAATAAACCCTAATACTCACAATAAGCTTTACTACTGGTATTGCAAAACCTTATTATGAAGAAAACCTTACAGTTACCAATAAATTGTACCAGAATTTAAAAGATAAATGAGCATAACAAGTAAAGTACTCACCAAGCAATCACTTACCTTTTCCCTATGACGTAAAATTTGATTTTTTCCAAATCTGGTAAGTCCACTGACTGAGACCCACCAGCAACCCCAGCATAGACCCCAGCACCAACCCCAGCACAGACCCCAGCACCAACCCCAACACCAACCTCAGCACAGACCCCAGCACCAACCCCAACACCAACCCCAGCACAGACCCCAGCACCAACCCCAACACCAACCCCAGCACAGACCCCAGCACCAACCCCAACACCAACCCCAGCACAGACCCCAGCACAGACCTCAGCACCAACCCCAACACCAACCCCAGCACAGACCTCAGCACCAACCCCAACACCAACCCCAGCACAGACCTCAGCACCAACCCCACCACCAACCTCAGCAGCAGCAGCAGAACCAACCCCAGCACCAATCCCAGCAGCAGCACAAACTACAGCACCAGCAGCAGCACCAACCCCAGCACCAAACGTACCACCAAACCCAGCACCAGCACCAACCCACACCAACCCCAGCACCAGCCCCAGCACCAGCAGCAGCACCAACCCCCACCACAAACCCCACCACCAGCCCCAACACCAACCCCAACAACAGCAGCAGCAGCAATCCCACCACCAACCCAACCACCAACACCACCACCAACCCCTGCACCAACCCCAGCTCCAACCTCAGCACCAACCCCACCACCAAACCCACCACCAAACCCAGCGCAAACCCCAGCACCAACCCGACCACCAACCTCAGCACCAAACCCAGCACCAACCCCAGCACGAACCCCACCACCAACCCCAGCACCAGAGCAGCACCAACCCCAACACCAAACCCAGCACCAACCCCAACACCAGCAGCAGCAACAACTCCAGCACCAGCAGCAGCACCAACCCCACAACCAACCCCACCACCAACCACAGCACCAGCACCGACCCCAGCACTGACCCCAGCAGCAACCCTACCACCAGCATCAGCACCAACCTCAGCACCAGCAGCAGCACCAACCCCAGCAGAAGCAGCAGCACCAATCCAAGAACCAGAACCAACCCCAGCACCAACCCCAGCACCAGCAGCACCAACCCCAGCAACAACCCCAGCACCAACCCCAGCACCAACCCCAGCACCAGCATCAGCACCAACCCCAGCAACAACCCCAGCACCAACAGCAGCAACAACCACAGCACCAACCCCAGCACCAACCCTAGCACCAGCATCAGCACCAAAACCAGCACCAAGCCCACCACCAACCCCAGCACCAACGCCACCACGAGCCCCACCACCAACCCCACCACCAACCACAACACCAACCCCAGCACCAAACCCAGCACCCATCCCAGCAACAACTCCAGCACCAGCAGCAGCACCAACCCCAGCACCAAAAGCAGCACCAACCCCAGCACCTGTCCCAGCACGAACCGCAGCACCAGCAACAGCACCAAACCCAGCACCATCCCAAGCACCAACCCCAGGACCAAACACCAGCACCAGCCCCAGCACCAGCAGCAGCACCAATCCCAGCACCAGCACCAACCCCAGCACCTTCCCAAGCACCAACCCCAGGACCAAACCCCAGCACCAGCCCCAGTATCAGCAGCAGCACCAACCCACCACCAACCCCACCACCAACCCCAGCACCAACCCCACCACGAGCCCCACCACCAACCCCACCACCAACCACAGCACTAATCCGGCCGCCAAAACTAGCAACAAACCCAGCACCAACCCCACCACCAAGCCCACCAACAGCCCCAGCACAATCACCAGCACCGACCGAAGCACGAACCCCAGCACCCACCCCAGCACCAACCCCACCATCTACCCCAGAACCAACCCCAGCATCAGCAGCAGCACCAACCCCACCAAAAACCCCACCACCAGCCCCAACACCAACCCCAACAACAGCAGCAACAGCAATTCCACCACCAACCCCTGCACCAACCCCAGCTCCAACCTCAGCACCAACCCCACCACCAAACACAGCGCCAACCCCAGCACCAACCACACCACAAACCTCAGCACCAAACCCAGCACCAACCCCAGCACGAACCCCACCACCAACCCCAACACCAGCAGCAGCACCAATCCCAGCACCAGACCCAGCACCAACCCCACCACCAACCCCACCACCAATCCCACCACCAGCAGCAGCACCAACCCCACCACCAACCCCACCACCAACCCCAGCACCAGCACCGACCCCAGCACCGCCCCCAGCACTGACCCCAGCACCAACCCCACCACCAGTATCAGCACCAACCTCAGCACCAGCAGCAGCACCAGCCCCAGCAGAAGCAGCAGCACCAATCCCAGAACCAGAACCAACCCCAGCACCAACCCCAGCACCAGCAGCACCAACCCCAGCAACAACCCCAGCACCAACCCCAGCACCAGCATAAACACCAACGCCAGCAACAACCCCAGCACCAACAGCAGCAACAACCACAGCACTAACCCCAGCACCAACCCCAGCACCAGCCCCAGCACCAGAAGCAGCACCAAACCCAGCACCAACCCCAGCACCAATCCCAGCACCAATTCCAGCACCAGCAGCAGCACCAACCCCAGCAACAACCCCAGCACCAACCCCAGCACCAACCCCAGCACCAGCATCAGCACCAACCCCAGCAACAACCCCAGCACCAACCCCAGCACCAACCCTAGCACCAGCATCAGCACCAAAACCAGCACCAACCCCACCACCAACCACACCACCAACCCCAGCACCAAACCCAGCACCCATCCCAGCACCAACTCCAACACCAGCAGCAGCATCAACCCCAGCACCAAAAGCAGCACCAATCACAGGAGCAGCACCAATGCCAGCACCAGCAGCAGCACCAACCCCAACACCAACTCCACCACCAACACCAACAGCAGCACCAACCCCACCACCAATCCCAGCAGCAATCCCACCATTAACCCCAGCAGCAACCCCACAATCAACCCCAGCACCAGCCTCACCACCAACCCCAGCACCAGCAGCAGCACCAACCCCAGCACCAGCAGCAGCACCAACAGCAGCACCAACCCCAGCACCAACCCGACCACCAACCCCAGCACCAGCACCGACACCAGCACCGAACCCAGCACTGACCCCAGCACCAACCCCACCACCAGCATCAGCACCAACCTCAACACCAGCAGCAGCACCAACCCCAGCAGAAGCAGCAACACCAATCCCAGAACCAGAACCAACCCCAGCACCAATCCCAGCACCAGCAGCACCAACCCCAGCAACAACCCCAGCACCAACCCCAGCACCAGCATCAGCACCAACCCCAGCAACAACCCCAGCAGCAACCCCAGCACCAACCCTAGCACCAGCATCAGCACCAAAACCAGCACCAACCCCACCACCAACCCCAGCACCAACGCCACCATGAGCCCCACCACCAACCCCACCACCAACCACACCACCAACCCCAGCACCAAACCCAGCACCCATCCCAGCACCAACTCCAACACCAGCAGCAGCACCAACCACAGCACCAAAAGCAGCACCAATCCCAGGAGCAGCACTAATGCCAGCACCAGCAGCAGCACCAACCCCAGCACCAGCACCAACCCCAGCACCTGTCCCAGCACGAACCGCAGCACCAGCAACAGCACCAACCCCAGCACCATCCCAAGCACCAACCCCAGGACCAAACCCCAGCACCAGCCCCAGCACCAGCAGCAGCACCAATCCCAGCACCAGCACCAACCCCAGCACCTGCCCAAGCACCAACCCCAGGACCAAACCCCAGCAACAGCCCCAGCATTAGCAACAGCACCAACCCACCACCAACCCCACCATCAACCCCAGCACCAACCCCACCACGAGCCCCACCACCAACCCCACCATCAACCACAGCACTAACCCGACCGCTAACCCTAGCAACAAACCCAGCACCAACCTCACCACCAAGCCCACCAACAGCCCCAGCACAATCACCAGCACCGACCCTAGCACGAACCCCAGCACCCACCCCAGCACCAACCCCACCATCTACCCCAGCACCAACCCCAGCATCAGCAGCAGCACCAACCCCACCACAAACCCCACCACCAGCCCCAACACCAACCCCAACAACAGCAGCAGCAGCAATTCCACCACCAACCCAACCACCAACCCCACCACCAACCCCTGCACCAACCCCATCTCCAGCCTCAGCACCAACACCACCACCAAACCCAGCACCAACCCCAGCACCAACCACACCACCAACCTCAGCACCAAACCCAGCACCAACCCCAGCACCGACCGCACCACCAACTCCAGCACCAGAGCAGCACCAACCCCACCACCAACCCCAACACCAGCAGCACCACCAACCCCACCACCAATCCCAGTACCAGCAGCAGCACCAACACCACCACCAACCCCACCACCAGCACCAGCACCGACCCCAGCACCGCCCCCAGCACTGACCCCAGCACCAACCTCACCACCAGCATCAGCACCAACCTCAGCACCATCAGCAGCACCAACCCCAGCAGAAGCAGCAGCACCAAACCCAGAACCAGAACCAACCCCAGCACCAACCCCAGCACCAGCAGCACCAACCCCAGCAACAACCCCAGCACCAACCCCAGCACCAGCAGCAGCACCAAACCCAGCACCAACCCCAGCACCAATCCCAGCACCAGCAGCAACATCAACCCCAGCAACAGCACCAGCTCCAACCCTAGCACCAACCCTAGCACCAAACCCCAGCACCAACCCCAGCACTGACCCCAGCACCGGCCCCAGCACCAACCCCAACACCAACCTCAGCAGCGGCAGCAGAACCAACCCCACCACCTATCCCAGCAGCAGCACCAACCCCAGCACCAATCCCAGCACCAGCCCTAGCACCAGCAGTAGCACCAACCCCAACACCATCCCCAGCATCAACCCCACCACCAACCCCACCACCAACCCCAACACCAACCCCAACACCAGGAGCAGCACCAATCCCACCACCAACCACAGTACCAACCCCTGCATCAACCTCTGCACCAACTCCAACACCAATCCTAGTAGCAGCACCAATCCCAGCACCAGCACCAGCACCAATCCTAGCACCAACCCCAGAACCAACCCCAGCACCAACTCCAACACCAGCAGCAGCAGCAAACCCAGCATAAACAGCAGCACCAACCCCAGCAGCAGCAGCAACAACCCCAGCACCAGCAGCAGCACCAAACTCAGCAACAATCCCAGCACCAGCCACAGAACCAGCAGCAGCACCAACCCCAACACCAACCCCACCACCAACACCAACAGCAGCACCAACCCCACCACCAATCCCAGCAGCAATTCCACCATCAACCCCAGCAGCAACCCCACAATCAACCCCAGCACCAGCCTCACCACCAACCCCAGCACCAGCAGCAGCACCAACCCCAGCACCAGCAGCAGCACCAACAGCAGCACCAACCCCAGCACCAACCCGACCACCAACCCCAGCACAAGCAGCAGCACCAATCCATGCGCCAACATCAGCACCACGCCCAACACCAGCAGCAGCACCAACCCCAGCACCAACCCCAGCACCAGCAGCAGCACCAACCCCACCACCAACCCCACCACCAACCCCAGCACCAGCACCGACACCAGCACCGAACCTAGCACTGACCCCAGCACCAACCCCACCACCAGCATCAGCACCAACCTCAACACCAGCATCAGTACCAACCTCAACACCAGCAGCAGCACCAACCCCAGCAGAAGCAGCAACACCAATCCCAGAACCAGAACCAACCCCAGCACCTGTCCCAGCACGAACCGCAGCACCAGCAACAGCACCAAACCCAGCACCATCCCAAGCACCAACACCAGGACCAAACCCCAGCACCAGTCCCAGTACCAGCAGCAGCACCAATCCCAGCACCAGCACCAACTCCAGCACCTTCCCAAGCACCAACCCCAGGACCAAACCCCAGCACCAGCCCCAGCATTAGCAACAGCACCAACCCACCACCAACCCCACTACCAACCCCAGCACCAACCCCACCACGAGCCCCACCACCAACCCCACCATCAACCACAGCACTAACCCGACCGCCAACCCTAGCAACAACCTAGCACCAACCCCAACACCAAGCCCACCAACAGCCCCAGCACAATCACCAGCACCGACCCTAGCACGAACCCCAGCACCCACCCCAGCACCAACCCCACCATCTACCCCAGCACCAACCCCACCACAAACCCCACCACCAGCCCCAACACCAACCCCAACAACTGCAGCAGCAGCAATTCCACCACCAACCCAACCACCAACCCCACCACCAACCCCTGCACCAACCCCAGCTCCAGCCTCAGCACCAACCCCACCACCAAACCCAGCGCCAACCCCAGCACCAACCACACCATCAACCCCAGCACCAGAGGAGCACCAACCCCACCACCAACCCCAATGCCAGCAGCAGCACCAACCCCAGCACCAGACCCAGCACCAACCCCACCACCAACCCCACCACCAATCCCAGCACCAGCAGCAGCACCAACCCCAACACCAACCCCACCACCAGCACCAGCACCGACCACAGCACCACCCCCGGAACTGACCCCAGCACCAATCCCAGAACCAGAACCAACCCCAGCACCAACCCCAGCACCAGCAGCACCAACCCCAGCAACAACCCCAGCACCAACCCCAGCACCAGCCCCAGCACCAGAAGCAGCACCAAACCCAGCACCAACCCCAGCACCAATCCCAGCACCAGCAGCAACATCAACCCCAGCAACAGCACCATCTCCAACCCTAGTGCCAACCCCTAGCACCAAACCCCAGTACCAACCCCCGCACTGACCCCAGCACTGGCTCCAGCACCAACCCCAACACCAACCTCAGCAGCGGCAGCAGAACCAACCCCAGCACCTACCCCAGCAGCAGCACCAACCCCAGCACCAATCCCAGCACCAGCCCTAGAAGCAGCAGTAGCACCAACCCCACCACCATCCCCAGCACCAACCCCACCACCAGACCCACCACCAACGCCAACACCAACCCCAGCACCAGGAGCAGCACCAATCCCACCACCAACCACAGTACCAACCCCTGCACCAACCCCAGCACCAACTCCAACATCAATCCTAGCAGCAGCACCAATCCCAGCACCAGCACCAGCACCAATCCTAGAACCAACCCCAGAACCAACCCCAGCACCAAACCCAGCACCAGCAGCAGCAGGAAACCCAGTATCAACAGCAGCACCAAACCCAGCAGCAGCAGCAACATCCCCAGCACCAGCAGCAGCACCAAACCCAGCAGCAATCCCACCACCAACCACAGTACCAACCCCTGCACCAACCCCAACACCAATCCTACCAGCAGCACCAATCCCAGCACCAGCATCAACCCTAGCACCTACCCCAGAACCAACCCCAGCACCAACCCCAGTACCAGCAGCAGCAGCAAACCCAGCATCAACAGCATCACGAACCCCAGCAACAATCCCAGCACCAGCCACAGAACCAGCAGCAGCACCAACACCAACACCAAACCCACCACCAACACCAACAGCAACACCAACCCCACCACCAATCCAAGCACCAACCCCACCACCAACCCCACCACCAAACCCATCACCAATCCCAGCACCGGCAGCAGCACCAACACCAGCACCAACTCCAGCACCAGCACCAGCACCAACCCCAGCACCAACCCCAGCACTGTCCCCAGCACCAAGACCAGCACCAACCCCACCATCAAGCTCAGCACCAGCAGCAGAACCAACCCCAGCACCAATCCCAGCACCAGAACCAACCCCAGCACCAACCCCAGCACCAGCAGCAGCACCAACCCCAGCAACAACACCAGCACCAACCCCAACACCAGCTGCAGCAACAGCCCGAGCACCAAGCCCAACACCAACCCCAGCACCAACAGCAGCAACAACCCCAGCACCAACCCCAGCACCAGTATCAGCACCAACCCCAGGAGCAGCACCAACCGCACACCAGCCCCACCACCAGCAGCAGCACCAAACCCAGCACCAACTTCAGCACCAACAGCAGCAACAGCCCCAGCACCAACCCCAGCACCAAAACCAAACCCAGCACCAACCCCAGCACCAGCATCAGCACCAAAACCAGCACCAACCCTAACACCAACTCCAGCACCAACGCCACCACGAGCCACACCACCAACCCCACCACCAACCACACCACCAACACCAGCACCAAACCCAGCACCCATCCCAGCACCAGCTCCAACCCCAGCACCTGCCCAAGCACCAACCCCAGGACCAAACCCCAGCACCAGCCCCAGCATTAGCAACAGCACCAACCCACCACCAACGCCACTACCAACCCCAGCAACCAACCCCACCACGAGCCCCACCACCAAACCCACCATCAACAACAGCACTAACCCGACCGCCAACCCTAGCAACAAACCCAGCACCAACCCCACCACCAAGCCCACCAACAGCCCCAGCACAATCACCAGCACCGAACCTCGCACGAACCCCAGCACCCACCCCAGCACCAACCCCACCATCTACCCCAGCACCAACCCCAGCATCAGCAGCAGCACCAACCCCACCACAAACCCCACCACCAGCCCCAACACCAACCCCAACAACAGCAGCAGCAGCAATTCCATCACCAACCCAACCACCAACCCCACCACCAACCCCTGCACCAACCCCATCTCCAGCCTCAGCACCAACCCCACCACCAAACCCAGCGCCAACCCCTGCACCAACCACACCACCAACCTCAGCACCAAACCCAGCACCAACCCCAGAACCGAGCCCACCACCAACCCCAGCACCAGAGCAGCACCAACCCCACCACCAACCCCACCACCAGCACCAGCACCGACCCCAGCACCGCCCCCAGCACTGACCCCAGCACCAACCCCACCACCAGCATCAGCACCAACCTCAGCACCATCAGCAGCACCAACCCCAGCAGAAGCAACAGCACCAATCCCAGAACCAGAACCAACCCCAGCACCAACCCCAGCACCAGCAGCACCAACCCCAGCAACAACCCCAGCACCAACCCCAGCACCAGCTCCAGCACCAGAAGCAGCACCAAACCCAGCACCAACCCCAGCACCAATCCCAGCACCAGCAACAACATCAACCCCAGCAACCAGCTCCAACCCTAGCACCAACCCCTAGCACCAAACCCCAGCACCAGCCCCAGCACTGACCCCAGCACTGGCTCCAGCACCAACCCCAACACCAACCTCAGCAGCGGCAGCAGAACCAACCCCACCACCTATCCCAGCAGCAGCACCAACCCCAGCACCAATCCCAGCACCAGCCCTAGCACCAGCAGTAGCACCAACCCCAACACCATCCCCAGCACCAACCCCACCACCAGCCCCACCACCAACCCCAACACCAACCCCAACACCAGGAGCAACACCAATCCCACCACCAACCACTGTACCAACCCCTGCACCAATCCCAGCACCAACTCCAACATCAATCCTAGCAGCAGCACCAATCCCAGCACCAGCACCAGCACCAATCCTAGCACCAACCCCAGAACCAACCCCAGAACCAGCAGCAGCAGCAAACCCAGCATCAACAGCAGCACCAATCCCAGCAGCGGCAGCAACAACCCCAGCACCAGCAGCAGCACCAAACTCAGCAACAATCCCAGCACCAGCCACAGAACCAGCAGCAGCACCAACCCCAACACCAACCCCACCACCAACACCAACAGCAGCACCAACCCCACCACCAATCCCAGCAGCAATCCCACCATCAACCCCAGCAGCAACCACACAATCAACCCCAGCACCAGCCTCACCACCAACCCCAGCACCAGCAGCAGCACCAACCCCAGCACAAACCCCAGCACCAACAGCAGCACCAACAGCAGCACCAACCCGACCACCAACCCCAGCACAAGCAGCAGCACCAATCCATGCACCAACATCAGCACCACCCCCAACACCAGCAGCAGCACCAACCCCAGCACCAACCCCAGCACCAGCAACAGCACCAACCCCACCACCAACCCCACCACCAACCCCAGCACCAGCACCGACACCAGCACCGAACCCAGCACTGACCCCAGCACCAACCCCACCACCAGCATCAGCACCAACCTCAACACCAGCAGCAGCACCAACCCCAGCAGAAGCAGCAACACCAATCCCAGAACCAGAACCAACCCCAGCACCAACCCCAGCACCAGCAGCACCAACCCCAGCAACAACCCCAGTACCAACCCCAGCACCAGCATCAGCACCAACCCCAGCAACAACCCCAGCAGCAACCCCAGCACCAACCCTAGCACCAGCATCAGCACCAAAACTAGCACCAACCCCACCCCAACCCCACCACCAACGCCACCATGAGCCCCACCACCAACCCCACCACCAACCACACCACCAACCCCAGCACCAAACCCAGCACCCATCCCAGCACCAACTCCAACACCAGCAGCAGCACCAACCACAGCACCAAAAGCAGCACCAATCCCAGGAGCAGCACTAATGCCAGCACCAATCCCAGCACCAGACCCAGCACCAACCCCACCACCAACCCCACCACCAATCCCAACACCAGCAGCAGCACCAACCCCAGCACCAGCACCAACCCCAGCACTTGTCCCAGCATGAACCACAGCACCAGCAGCAGCACCAATCCCTGCACCAACCCCAGCACCAGCACCAGCACCAATCCCACCACCAACCACAGTACCAACCCCTGCACCAACCCCACCACCAAACCCATCACCAATCCCAGCATCAGCAGCAGCACCAACCCCACCACCAACCCCAGCACCAGCACCAACCCCAGCACTGTGCCCAGCACCAAGCCCAGCACCAACCCCACCATCAACCTCAGCACCAGCAGCAGCACCAACCCCAGCACCAAAAGCAGCACCAATCCCAGGAGCAGCACCAATGCCAGCACCAGCAGCAGCACCAATCCCAGCACCAGCACCAACCCCAGCACTTGTCCCAGCACGAACCACAGCACCAGCAGCAGCACCAACCCCAGCACCAACCCCAGCACCAGCACCAGCACCAACTCCAACACCAACCCCAGCACCAGGAGCAGCACCAATCCCACCACCAACCACAGTACCAACCCCTGCACCAACCCCAGCACCAACCCCAACACCAATCCTAGCAGCAGCACCAACCCCAGCACCAGCACCAGCACCAACCCCAACACCAACCCCAGCACCAGCACCAGCACCAATCACACCACCAATCACAGTACCAACCCCTGCACCAACCCCACCACCAAACCCATCACCAATCCCAGCATCAGCAGCAGCACCAACCCCACCACCAACCCCAGCACCAGCACCAACCCTAGCACTGTGCCCAGCACCAAGCCCAGCACCAACCCCACCATCAACCTCAGCACCAGCAGCAGCACCAACGCCAGCACCAAAAGCAGCACCAATCCCAGGAGCAGCACCAACCCCAGCACCAGCACCAGCACCAACCCCACCATCAACCTCAGCACCAGCAGCAGCACCAACCCCAGCACCAAAAGCAGCACCAATCCCAGGAGCAGCACCAACCCCAGCACCAGCACCAGCACCAACCCCAGCACCAACCCCAGCACCAGCACCAGCACCAACCCCAACACCAACCCCAGCACCAGGAGCAGCATCAATCCCACCATCAACCACAGTACCAACCCCTGCACAAACCCCAGCACCAACCCCAACACCAATCTTAGCAGCAGCACCAATCCCAGCACCAGCACCAGCACCAACCCTAGCACCAACCCCAGAACCAACCCCAGCACCAACCCCAGCACCAGCAGCAGCAGCAATCCCAGCATCAACAGCAGCACCAACCCCAGCAGCAGCAGCAACAACCTCAGCACCCGCAGCAGCACCAAACCCAGCAACAATCCCAGCACCAGCCACATAACCAGCACCAGCACCAACCCCACCACCAATCCCAGCAGCAATCCCACCACCAAACCCAGCAGCAACCCCGCAATCAACCCCAGCACCAGCCTCACCACCAACCCCAGCACCAGCAGCAGGACCAACCCCAGCACAAACCCAGAACCAGCAGCAGCACCAACCCCAACACCAACCCCACCACCAACACCAACAGCAGCACCAAACCCACCACCAATCCCAGCAGCAATCCCACCACCAACCCCAGCACCAGAGCCAACCCCAGCACCAACCCCAGCACCAGCATCAGCACCAAAACCAGCACCAACCCTACCACCAACTCCAGCACCAACGCCACCACGAGCCACACCACCAACCCCACCACCAACCACACCACCAACCCCACCACCAACCACACCACCAACCCCAGCACCAAACCCAGCACCCATCCCAGCACCAACCCCTGCACCAACTCCAGCACCAGCAGCAGCACCAACCCCAGCACCAAAAGCAGCACCAATCCCAGCACCAGCACCAACCCCAGAACTTGTCCCAGCACCAACCCCAGCACCATCCCAAGCACCAACTCCAGGACCAAACCCCAGCACCAGCCCCAGCACCAGCAGCAGCACCAAACCCATCACCAACCCAAAACCAACCCTTGCACCAACAGCAGCAACCCCAGCACCAACCCCAGCACCAACCCACCACCAACCTCACCACCAACCCCACCACGAGCCCCACCACCAACCCCAGCACCAACCCCACCACCAACCACAGCACTAACCCGACCGCCAACCCTAGCAACAAACCCAGCACCAAACCCACCACCAAGCCCATCAACAGCCCCAGCACAATCACCAGCACCGACCCCAGCACGAACCCCAGAACCCACCCCAGCACCAACCCCACCATCTACCCCAGCAACAACCCCACAACGAAGACCAGCACCAGCACCATCCCCAGAACCAACCCCAGCACCAACCCCAGTACCAGCAGCAGCACCAACCCCAGCACCAACCCCAGCACTGTCCCCAGCACCAAGCCCAGCACCAACCCCACCATCAACCTCAGCACCAGCAGCCGAACCAACCCCAGCACCAATCCCAGCAGCAGCACCAACCCCAGCAGAAGCAGCAGCACCAATCCCAGCACCAGAACCAACCCCAGCACCAACCCCAGCACCAGCAGCAGCACCAACCCCAGCAACAACACCAGCACCAACCCCAACAACAGCTGCAGCAACAGCCCGAGCACCAAGCCCAACACCAACCCCAGCACCAACAGCAGCAACAACCCCAGCACCAACCCCAGCACCAGTATCAGCACCAACCCCAGGAGCAGCATCAACCGCAGCACCAGCAGCAGCACCAAACCCAGCACCAACTTCAGCACCAACAGCAGCAACAACCCCAGCACCAACCCCAGCACCAGAACCAACCCCAGCACCAACCCCAGCACCAGCATCAGCACCAAAACTAGCACCAACCCTACCACCAACTCCAGCACCAACGCCACCACGAGCCACACCACCAACCCCACAACCAACCACACCACCAACCCCAGCACCAAACCCAGCACCCATCCCAGCACCAACCCCTGCACCAACTCCAGCACCAGCAGCAGCACCAACCCCAGCACCAAAAGCAGCGCTAATCCCAGCACCAGCACCAACCCCAGCACTTGTCCCAGCACCAACCACAGCACCATCCCAAGCACCAACTCCAGGACCAAACCCCAGCACCAGCCTCAGCACCAGCAGCAGCACCAAACCCATCACCAACCCAAAACCAACCCTTGTGCCAACAGCAGCAACAACCCCAGCACCAACCCCAGCACCAACCCACCACCAACCCCGCCACCAACCCCACCACGAGCCCCACCACCAACCACAGCAGTAACCCAACCGCCAACCCTAGCAACAAACCCAGCACCAAACCCACCACCAAGCCCATCAACAGCCCCAGCACAATCACCAGCACCGACCCCAGCACGAACCCCAGAACCCACCCCAGCACCAACCCCACCATCTACCCCAGCAACAACCCCACAACCAAGACCAGCACCAGCACTATCCCCAGCACCAGCCCCAGCATCAATCCCAGCACCAGCAGCAGCACCAACCGCAGCACCAACACCAGCACCAATCCCACCACCAACCCCAGCAGCAGCACCAATCCCACCACCAACCCCAGCACCAGCCCCACCACCAACCCCACCACCATCCCAAGCAGCAACCCCACCACCAACTCCAGTACCAGCACCAACCCCAGCTCCTTTCCCAGCACAAACTGCAGCACCAGCAGCAGCACCAACCCCAGCACCATCCCAAGCACCAACCCCAGGACCAAACCCCAGCACCAGCCCCAGCACCAGCAGCAGCACCAAACCCATCACCAACCCAAAAGCAACCCTTGCACCAACAGCAGCAACAACCCCAGCACCAACCCCAGCACCAACCCAGCACCAGCAGCAGCACCAACCGCAGCACCAACCCCAGCACCATCCCAAGCACCAACCCCAGGACCAAACCCGAGCACCAGCCCTAGAACCAGCAGCAGCACCAAACCCGTCACCAACCCAAAATCAACCCTTGCACCAGCAGCAGCACCAACCTCAGCACCATCCCAAGCACCAACCCCAGGACCAAACCCGAGCACCAGCCCCAGCATCAGCAGCAGCAACAACCCACCACCAACCCCACCAACAAAGCCAGCACCAACCCCACCACCAACCACAGCAACAACCCCACCACCAACCCTAGCAACAAACCCAGCACCAACCCCAGCACCAGCACCAGCACCAACCCCAACACCAACCCCAGCACCAGGAGCAGCACCATTCCCACCACCAACCACAGTACCAACCCCTGCACAAACCCCAGCACCAACGCCAACACCAATCCTAGCAGCAGCACCAATCCCAGCACCAGCACCAGCACCAACCCTAGCACCAACACCAGAACCAACCCCAGCACCAACCCCAGCACCAGCAGCAGCAGCAAACCCAGCATCAACAGCAGCACCAACCTCAGCAGCAGCAGCAACATCCCCAGCATCAGCAGCAGCACCAAACCCAGCAACAATCCCAGCACCAGCCACAGAACCAGCAGCAGCACCAACACCAACACCAACCCCACCACCAGCACCAACTGCAGCACCAACCCCACCACCAATCCCAGCAGAAATCCCACCACCAAACCCAGCAGCAACCCCACAATCAACCCCAGCACCAGCCTCACCACCAACCCCAGCACCAGCAGCAGCACCAACCCCAGCACAAACCCAGAACTAGCAGCAGCACCAACCCCACCACCAACACCAACAGCAGCACCAACCCCACCACCAATCCCAGCAGCAATCCCACCACCAACCCCAGCAGCAACCCCAGCACCAGCCTCACCACCAACCCCAGCACCAGCAGCAGCACCAACCCCAGCACAAACGCCAGCACCAACAGCAGCACCAACCCCAGCACCAACCCGACCACCAACCCCAGCACAAGCAGCAGCACCAATCCATGCGCCAACATCAGCACCACCCCCAACACCAGCAGCAGCACCAGCACCAGCACCAACCCCAGCACCAACCCCAGCACTGTCCCCAGCACCAAGCCCAGCACCAACCCCACCATCAACCTCAGCACCAGCAGCAGAATCAACCCCAGCACCAATCCCAGCAGCAGCACCAACCCCAGCAGAAGCAGCAGCACCAATCCCAGCACCAGAACCAACCCCAGCACCAACCCCAGCACCAGCAGCAGCACCAACCCCAGCAACAACACCAGCACCAACCCCAACACCAGCTGCAGCAACAGCCCGAGCACCAAGCCCAACACCAACCCCAGCACCAACAGCAGCAACAACCCTAGCACCAACCCCAGCACCAGTATCAGCACCAACCCCAGGAGCAGCACCAACCGCAGCACCAGCCCCAGCACCAGCAGCAGCATCAAACCCAGCACCAACTCCAGCACCAACAGCAGCAACAACCCCAGCACCAACCCCAGCACCAGAACCAACCCCAGCACCAACCCCAGCACCAGCATCAGCACCAAAACTAGCACCAACCCTACCACCAACTCCAGCACCAACGCCACCACGAGCCACACCACCAACCCCACCACCAACCACACCACCAACCCCAGCACCAAACCCAGCACCCATCCCAGCACCAACCCCAGCACCAATCCCAGCACCAGCACCAACCCCAGAACTTGTCCCAGCACCAACCACAGCACCAGCAGCAGCACCAACCCCAGCACCATCCCAAGCACCAACTCCAGGACCAAACCGCAGCACCAGCCCCAGCACCAGCAGCAGCACCATACCCATCACCAACCCAAAACCAACCCTTGCGCCAACAGCAGCAACAACCCCAGCACCAACCCCAGCACCAACCCACCACCAACTCCACCACCAACCCCACCACGAGCCCCACCACCAACCCCCGCACCAATCCCACCACCAACCACAGCACTAACCCGACCGCCAACCCTAGCAACAAACCAAGCACCAAACCCACGACCAAGCCCACCAACAGCCCCAGCACAATCACCAGCACCGACCCCAGCATGAACCCCAGAACCCACCCCAGCACCAACCGCACCATCTACCCCAGCAACAACCCTACAAGCAAGAGCAGCACCAGCACCATCCCCAGCACCAGCCCCAGCATCAATCCCAGCACCAGCAGCAGCACCAATCGCAGCACCAACCCTAGTAGCAGCACCAATCCCACCACCAACCCCAGCACCTGCCCCACCACCAACCCCACCACCATCCCCAGCAGCAACCCCATCACCAACTCCAGCACCAGCACCAACCCCAGCTCCTTTCCCAGCACAAACCGCAGCACCAGCAGCAGCACCAACACCAGCACCATCCCAAGCACCAACCCCAGGACCAAACCCGAGCACCAACCCCAGCATCAGCAGCAGCAACAACCCACCACCAACCCCACCACCAAACCCAGCACCAACCCCACCACCAACCACAGCACAAACCCCACCACCAACCCTAGCAACAAACCCAGCACCAACCCCACCACCAAGCCCACCAACAGCCCCAGCACCATCACCAGCACCGACCCCAGCACCAACCCTAGCACCCACCCCAGCACCAGCAGCAGCACCAACCCCACCACCAACACCAGCACTAAACCCACCACCAACCCCAGCAACAACCCCACCATGAAGCCCAGCACCAGCACCAACCCCAGCACCAGCCCCAGCACCAACCCCACCAGCAACGCCACCACCAACCCCACCACCAATCCCAGCACCAACCCCAGCACCATCCCCAGCACCAGCAGCAGAACCGGCCCCAGCACCAACCCCAGCACTGACCCCAGCACCAACCCCAGCACCAACCTCAGCCCCAGCATCAGAACCAACCCTAGCACCAACCCCAGCACCAATCCCAGCAGCAGGATCAACCCCAGCAAAAGCACCAGCACCAATCCCAGCACCAGAACCAACCCTAGTACCAACCCCAGCACCAGCAGCAGCACCATCCCCTGCAACAACCCCAGCACCAACCCCAGCACCAACCCCATCACCAGCAGCAGCACCAACAGCAGCAACAACCCCAGCACCAACGCCAGCACCAACCCAGCACCAGCATCAGCACCAACCCCACCACCAACCCCAGCACCAACCCCACCACGAGCCCCACCACCAACCCCAGCACCAACCCCACCACCAACCACAGCACCAACCCCACTGCCAATCCAAGAAACAAACCCAGCACCAGCCCCACCACCAAGCCCACCAACAGCCCCAGCACCATCACCAGCACCAACCCCAGCACCAACCCCAGCACCAGCAGCAGCACCAACCACAGCACCAACCCCACCACCAACCCCAGCAACTTCCCCACCACCAACCCCAGCACCAACCCCAGCACCAGCACCAGCACCAACCCCAGCACCAGCCACAGCACCAGCCCCAGCACCAGCTGCAGCACCAACCCCAGCACCAGAAGCAGCACCAACCCCAACACCAACCCCAGCACCAACCCCAGCACCAGCAGCAGCCCCAACCCCAGTACCAGCCGCACCACCAACCCCAGCAGCAGCACCAACCCCGCCACCAATCCCACCACCAATCCCAGCACCAGCCCCACCACCAACCCCAACATCAACCCCACAACCAACCACAGCACCAGCCCCAGCACCGGCCCCACCACCAACCCTAGCACCAGCCCCAGCAGCAGCCCCACAACCAACCCCACCACCAACCCCTACACCAGCACCAACCCCTGCATCGGCCCCAGCACCAACACCTGCATCGTCCCCAGCACCAGCCCCAGCACCAAACACCAGCACCAACCCCAGCACTAAACCCCAGCACCAACCCCAGCACCGGCCCCAGCAGCAGCACCAACCCCACTACCAACCCCCACAGCAGCACCGACCCCACCACCAAGCCCAGCACCAAACCCAGCACCGGCAGTATCACCAACCCCAGCACCAATCTCAGAACCAGCAGCAGAACCAACCCCAGCACCAACCCCAGCACTAAACCCCAGCACCAACCCCTGCATCGGCCCCAGCACCAACCCTTGCATCGGCCCCAGCACCAACCCCAGCACCAACCCCAGCACCAACCCCAGCACCAAACACCAGCACCAACCCCAGCACTAAACCGCAGCACCAACCCCAGCACCGGCCCCAGCACCAGCAGCAGCACCAACCCCACTACCAACCCTTGCAGCAGCACCGACCCCACCACCAATCCCAGCACCAGCCCCAGCACCAAGCCCAGCACCAAACCCAGCACCAGCAGTATCACCAACCCCAGCACCAATCTCAGAACCAGCAGCAGAACCAACCCCAGCACCAACCCCTAGCACCAAACCACAGCACCAACCCCAGCACTGACCCCAGCACCGACCCCAGCACCAACCCTAGCACCCACCCCAGCACCAACCCCACCATCTACCCCACCACCAACCCCAGCACCAATCCCACCACCAACCCCAGCACCAGCACCAACCCCACCACCAGCCCCAGCACCAACTCCACCAGCAACGCCACCACCAACCCCACCACCAATCCCAGCACCAACCCCAGCACCATCTCCAGCACTAGCACCAGCAGCAGAACCGGACCCAGCACCAACCCCAGCACTGACCCCAGCAGCAACCCCACCACCAACCCCAGCACCAAACCCATCACCAACCTCAGCCCCAGCAGCAGAACCAACCCTAGCACTAGCCCCAGCACCAATCCCAGCAGCAGGATCAACCCCAGCAAAAGCACCAGCACCAATCCCAGCACCAGAACCAACCCTAGTACCAGCCCCAGCACCAGCAGCAGCACCATCCCCTACAACAACCCCAGCACCAACCACAGCACCAACCCCATCACCAGCAACCAGCAGCAGCACCAACCACAGCACCAACAGCAGCAACAACCCCAGCACCAACCCCAGCACCAACCCCAGCAGCAGCACAAACCCCACCACCAATCCCAGCAGCAATCCCACCACTATCCCCACTACCAACCCCAGCAACAACCCAACGACCAACCCCAGCACCAGCCCCAGCACCAGCCCAACCACCAACCTAGGCACCAACCCCAGCACCAGCAGCAGCACCAACCCCAGCAGCAACACCAGCACCAGCAGCAGCACCAATCCAGCACCAACCCCAGCACCAACACCAGCACCAGCATCATCACCAACCCCAACAACAACCCCACAACCAAGCCCAGCACCAGCACCAGCACCAACCCCAGCACCGGCCCCAGCACCAACCCCAGCACCAAACCCACCACCAACCCCAGCAGCAGCACCAAACACACCACCAAACCCAGCATCAGCCCCACCACCAACCCCACCACTATTCCCAGCAGCAACCCCACCAACAACTCCAGCACCAGCCCCAACCCCAGCACCTGTCCCAGCACGAACTGCAGCACCAGCAGCACCACCAACCCAAGTACCATCCCAAGCACCAACCCCAGGACCAAACCCCAGCACCAGCCCCAGCACCAGCAGCAGCACCAAACCCATCACCAACCCAAAACCAACCCTTGCACCAACAGCAGCAACAACCCCAGCACCAACCCCACTACCAACCCCAGCACCAACCCAGCACCAGCAGCAGCACCAACCCCAGCACCAGAAGCAGCACCAAACCAAACACCAACCCCAGCACCAACCCCAGCACCAGCAGCAGCCCCAACCCCAGTACCAGCCCCACCACCAACCCCAGCAGCAGCACCAACCCCACCACCAATCCCACCACTAATCCCAGCACCAGCCCCACCACCAACCCCAGCATCAACCCCACAACCAACCACAGCACCAGCCTCAGCACCAGCCCCACCACCAATCCTAGCACCAGCCCCAGCAGCAGCCCCGCAACCAACCCCACCACCAACCCCTACACCAGCACCAACCCCTGCATCGGCCCCAGCACCAACCCCTGCATCGGCCCCAGCACCAACCCCTGCACCAACCCAGGCACCAAACACCAGCACCAACCCCAGCACTAAACCCCAGCACCAACCCCAGCACTGGCCCCAGCACCAGCAGCAGCACCAACCCCACTACCAACCCCCGCAGCAGCACCGACCCCACCACCAATCCCAGCACCAAGCCCAGCGCCAAACCCAGCAGCAGGATCAACCCCAGCAAAAGCACCAGCACCAATCCCAGCACCAGAACCAACCCTAGTACCAACCCCAGCACCAGCCCCACCACCAACCCCAGCAGCAGCACCAACCCCACCACCAATCCCACCACCAATCCCAGCAGCAGCCCCACCACCAACCCCAGCATCAACCCCACAACCAACCACAGCACCAGCCTCAGCACCAGCCCCACCACCAACCCTAGCACCAACCCCAGCAGCAGCCCCGCAACCAACCCCACCACCAACCCCTACACCAGCACCAACCCCTGCATCGGCCCCAGCACCAAACACCAGCACCAACTCCAGCACCAACCCCTGCATCGGCCCCAGCACCAAACACCAGCACCAACCCCAGCACAAAACACCAGCACCAACCCCAGCACTGGCCCCAGCACCAGCAGCAGCACCAACCCCACTACCAACCCCCGCAGCAGCACCAACCCCACCACCAATCCCAGCACTGGCCCCAGCACCAAGCCCAGCACCAAACCCAGCACCAGCAGTATCACCAACCCCAGCACCAATCTCAGAACCAGCAGCAGAACCAACTCCAGCACCAACCCCACCATCAACCCCAGCACCAGCCCCAGCACCAACAGCAGCACCAGCCCCACCATCAACTCCACTACCAACCCCAGCACCAGCACCAACCCCAGCACTGGTCCCAGCACCAGTCCCAGAAACAACCCCAACAGCAGCATCAGCACCAGCCCCAACACCAACCCCAGCACCGGGCTAACCCCAGCACCAGCACCAATCCCACCACCAACCCCAGCATCAGCAGCAGCACCAACCCCACCACCAACTCCAGCACCAAACCCCAGCACCAACCCCTGCACCAACACCACCACCAATCCCAGCAGCAGCACCAACCCCAGCAACAGCAGCAGCACCAATCCCAGTAGCAGCAGAACCAACCCCAGCACCAACAGCATCACCAACCCCAGCACCAACACCACCACCAACCCCACCAGCAAACCCAGCAGCAACCCCACCACCAACCCCATCACCAACCCCAGCCCCACCATCAACCCCAGCACCAACACCAGCACCAATCCCACCACCAAACCCAGCAGCAGCACCAAACCCACCACCAACCCCAGCACCAGCCCCACCACCAACCCCACCACTATCCCCAGCAGCAACCCCACCACCAACTCCAGCAACAGCACCAAACCCAGCACCTGTCCCAGCACGAACTGCAGCACCAGCAGCAGCACCAGCCCCAGCACCATCCCAAGCCCCAACCCCAGGACCAAACCCCAGCACCAGCCCCTGCACCAACGCCACCACTAATCCCAGCAGCACCAACCCCAGCAACAGCACCAATCCCAGCACCAATCCCCGCAGCAGCAGCACCAACCCCAGCACCAGCAGCATCACCAACCCCAGCACCAGCCCCAGCACCAACAGCAGCACCAGCCCCACCATCAACTCCACTACCAACCCCAGCACCAGCACCAACCCCAGCACCGGTCCCAGCACCAGTCCCAGAAACAACCCCAACACCAGCATCAGCACCAGCCCCAACACCAACCCCAGAACCGGCACCAACCCCAGCACCAGCACCAATCCCACCACCAACCCTAGCACCAGCACCAATCCCACCACCAACCCCAGCACCAGCACCAATCCTAACCCTAGCACCAGCACCAATCCCACCACCAACCCCAGCATCAGCAGCAGCACCAACCCCACCACAAGCCCCAGCACCAAACCCCACCACCAATCCCAGCAGCAGCACCAACCCCACAACAGCAGCAGCACCAATCCCAGCACCATCCCAGCAGCAGCAGCACCAAACCCAGCACCAGCAGCATCACCAACCCCAGCACCAATCTCAGAACCAGCAGCAGAACCAACCCCAGCACCAACCCCATCACCAACCCCAGCACCAGCCCAAGCAGCAACAGCAGCACCAGCCCCACCATCAACCCCACTACCAACCCCAGCACTAGCACCAACCCCAGCACCGGTCCCAGCACCAGTCCCAGAACCAACCCCAACTCCAGCATCAGCACCAGCCCCAACACCAACATCAGCACCGGCGCCAACCCCAGCACCAGCACCAATCCCACCACCAACCCCAGCATCAGCAGCAGCACCAACCCCACCACCAACCCCAGCACCAAACCCCAGCACGACCCACTTCACCAATGCCACCACCAATCCCAGCAGCAGAACCAACCCCAGCAACAGCAGCAGCACCAATCCCAGCATCAATCCCAGCAGCAGCAGCACCAATACCAGCACCAGCAGCATCACCAACCCCAGCACCAGCACCACCACCAACCCCACCAGCAAACCCAGCAGTAACCCCACCACCAACCCCACCACCAACCCCAGCCCCAGCCACACCACCAACCCCAGCACCAACCCCAGCACCAATCCCACCACCAACCCCAGCAGCAGCACCAAACCCACCACCAACCCCAGCACCAGCCCCACCACCAACCCCACCACCATCCCCAGCAGCAGCAGCAGCACCAAACCCATCAGCAACCCAAAACCAAACCTTGCACCAACAACTCCAGCAACAGCACCAAACCCAGCACCTGTCCCAGCACGAACCGCAGCACCAGCAGCAGCACCAACCCCAGCACCATCCCAAGCCCCAACCCCAGGACCAAACCCCATCACCAGCCCCAGCACTAGCAGCAGCACCAAACCCATCACCAACCCAAAACCAAACCTTGCACCAACAGCAGCAACAACCTCAGCACCAACCCAGCACCAGCATCAGCACCAACCCCGCCACCAACCCCAGCCCCAACCCCAGGACCCAACTCCAGCACGAACCCCAGCACCAACCCCACCTACAACTCCAGCACCAGCACCAACCCCAGCATCGGCCCCAGCACCAACCCCAAGACCCAACCCCAGCACCAACCCCAGCATCAACAGCAGCACCAATCCCAGCACCAGCACCAGCACCAACCCCAGCACCATTCACCAGCACCAACCCCAACAGCATCAACAACCCCAGCACCAACCCCAGCACCAACCCAGCACCAGCATCAGCACCAACCCTAGCACTAGCCCCAGCATCAGCAGCAGCACCAACCCACTATCAACCCCATCACCAACCCCAGCACCAACCCCAGGACCCACCCCAGCACCAACCCCAGCACCAACCCCAGCACCAACCCCAGCTACAACTCCAGCACCAGCATCGGCCCCAGCACCAACCCCAAGACCCAATACCACCACCAACCCCAGCACCAACAGCAGCACCAATCCCAGCACCAGCACCAGCACCAACCCCAGCACCAAATCCCGCACCGGTCCCAGCACCAACCCTAGCACCAACCCCAACACCAACCCCAGCACCGGCGCCAACCCTAGCACCAGCACCAGCACCAACCCCACAACCAACACCAGCACCAGCAGCAGCACCAACTCCACCACCAACCTCAGCACCAAACCCCAGCACCAACCCCAGCATCAACTACACTACCAATCCCAGCAGCAGCACCAACCCCAGCACCAGCACCAACCCCAGCAGCACCGCCAACCCCAGCACCCGCAGCAGCCCCAGCACCAGCAGCAACACCAACCCCAGCACCAATCCCAGCACCAACACCAACCCCGGATCCCGCCCCAGCCCCAGCCCCAGCACCAGCCCCACCACCAACCCCAGCACCATCCCCAGCACCAGCATCAACCCCAGCACCAACCCCAGCACCAACTCCAGCACCGTTCCCAGCACCAACCCCAACAGCAACCCCAGCACCAGCACCAACCCCACCACCAACCCCAGCACCCACAGCACCAACTTTACCACCAATCTCAGCACCAAAGCCCAGCACCAACCACAGCATCAACTACACCTCCAATCCCAGCAGCAGCACCAACCCCAGCACCAGCACCAACCCCAGCAGCAGCCCAAACCCCAGCACCTGCAGCAGCCCCAGCACCAGCAGCAACATCAACCCCAGCACCAACCCAAACCCCGGATCCCACCCCAGCCCCAGCCCCAGCACCAGCCCCACCACCAACCCCAGCACCAACCCTAGCACCAGCAGCAGCACCAACCCCAGCACCAACCCCAGCACCAACCGCAGCACGGTCCCTGCACCAACCCCAGTACCAACCCCAACACCATCCCCAGCACCGGCGCCAACTCCAGCGCCAGCACCAACCCCACCACCAACCCCAGCACCAGCAGCAGCACCAACCCCACCACCAACCTCAGCACCAAACCCCAGCACCAACCCCAGCACCATCTACACCACCAATCCCAGCAGCAGCACGAACCCCAGCACCAGCACCAGTACCAACCCCAGCAGCAGCACCAACCCCAGCACCTACACCAGCCCCAGCACCAGCAGCAATACCAACCCCAGCGCCAGCACCAGCACCAACCCCAGCACCAACCCCAGCACTAACCCCAACCCCGGATCCCGCCCCAGCCCCAGCACCAGCCCCGCCACCAACCCCAGCACCAACCCTAGCACCAGCAGCAGCACCAACCCCAGCACCAGCCCCAGCACCAACCCCAGCAGCAGCACTAACCTCAGCACCAGCAGCAGCACCAACCCCAGCACCAGCAGCAGCTATCTCCTTTATTCCCAGCTCCTCTCTCGCTCCTTTATCCCCCAGCTCCTCTCTTGTTCCTTTATGTCCCAGCTCCTCTCTCGCTCCTTTATCTCCCAGCTCCTCTCTTGTTCCTTTATCTCCCAGCTCCTCTCTCGCTCCTTTATCTCCTGACTCCTCTCTCGCTCCTTTATCTCCCAGCTCCTCTCTCGCTCCTTTATCTCTCAGCTCGTCTCTTGTTCCTTTATCTCCCAGCTCCTCTCTCGCTCCTTCACATGTTCTTTTATCTCCCAGCTCCTCTCTCGCTCCTTTATCTCCCAGCTCCTCTCTTGTTCCTTTATCTCCCAGCTCCTCTCTCGCTCCTTTATCTCCTGACTCCTCTCTCGCTCCTTTATCTCCCAGCTCCTCTCTCGCTCCTTTATCTCCCAGCTCCTCTCTTGTTCCTTTATCTCCCAGCTCCTCTCTCACTCCTTTATCTCCCAGCTCCTCTCTTGTTCCTTTATCTCCCAGCTCCTCTCTCGCTCCTTTACCTCCCGACTCCTCTCTCACTCCTTTATTCCCAGCTCCTCTCTCGCTCCTTTATCTCCCAGCTCGTCTCTTGCTCCTTTATCTCCCAGCTCCTCTCTCACTCCTTCACACGTTCTTTTGTCTCCCAGCTCCTCTCTCATCCTTTCTCATGCTCTTTTTTCTCCCAGCTTCTCTCTCACTCCTCCTCGCTCTCTTTTATCTCCCAGCTCCTCTCTCACTCCTTCTTGCTCTCTTCTATCTCCCAGCTCCTCTCTCGCTCCTCCTCGCACTCTTTTTAATATTTTTTATTCATTCATGGAATATGAGCATCGCTGGCTAGACCTGCATTTATTGCCCATCCCTAATTTCCGTTGAGAAGGTGGTGTGGAGCTGCCTTCATGAACCACTGCAGTCCATGTGGTGTAAGTATATCTACAATGCTGTTAGGGAGGGAGTTCCAGGATTTGGACCCAGGGACAGTGAAGGAATGGTAATGTAGTTTCAAGTCAGGATGGTAAGTGACTTGGAGGGGAACTTCTAGGTGGTTGTTTTCCCATCTATCTGCTGCCCTTGTCCTTTTAGATGGTAGTAGTTTTGGGTTTGGAAGGTGCTGTCTAAGGACCCGTGGTGAGTTTCTGAAGTGCATCTCGTAGATGGTACACACTGCTGCTACTGTGCATCGATGGTGGAGGGAGTGAATGTTTGTGGATGAGGTGTCAATCAAGCAGGCTGCTTTGTCCTGGATGATCTCAAGTTTCTTGAGTGTTGTTGGAGCTGCACATATGCAAGTGGCGAGTATTCCATCACACTCCTGACTTGTGCCTTGTAGATGGTGGGCAGGCTTTGGGGAGTCAGGAGGTGAGTTACTCACCACAGGATTCCTAGCCTCTGATCTGCTCTTGTAGCCATAGTATTTATGTGGCTAGTCCAGTTCAGTTTCTGGTCAATGGTAACCCCAGGAAGCTGATAGTGGGGGATTCAGTGATGGTAATGCCACTGAATGTCAAGGGACTCCCAGCTCCTCTCTCGTTCCTTCTCATGCTCTTTTATCTCCCAGCTCTGTTCTTGCTTCTTCTCACACTCTTTTATCTCCTGGCTCCTCTCTCACTCCTTCAGTACTGAGTATAGTTTACTTACCTGTATAATGTTAAGGAAAGATCTGTTTACCGGATTAGTCAGTGATGTTCAACTGTCTTATATCTAGTATGAAGACACCAAAATAAGTTTGTTACATGTATTGGATGAGACAATAATGTCTGAAAGCAATCAATTGTGTTCCCCATGGTAGCCTAGTTCAGGGATTGGTGTGGAACAAACCTTTACAAATCTGAGGCCTGCAGCTTTGATTTCTAATCCTTTAGTTGATTTAAATTGGCCAGCAGCTGAGGCATGGTAATTGGCTCTAAGGACTCGAGCATGGATGGGCAAAAATATCAGCTAGGGTTTCTATTCTTGATAGGCATTCAGTGACGTTGTGAAAAATATACACACAATATATTAGAGGAATGACATAACTGTAATTATTAATACCTATAAAATTGGTTGAAAGGAAATTAGATTCACATTCTGAATTGCTTTGTGGTTTGGTTTACACTTTAAATACTATTTGGATCTCTCTTCAGGTAACTTGTGGCCTGTTCTGGATTGGGAAGGTTTCCTGCTACTTATGAGTGATTTGGATCAAACTCCAATCTGTTTCTTCAAAAGCTCCTTTATTTTCACAATAGTACATACTAAGCTTCTAGGAAAGTACATTTCTGTCTTGCACAGATTATTCCATTTTTTCTTCTCAGTCTCTTGCACATGACTGCTTCTGTCACAGTATCATGATATACATCACTATTTCATTACCCTAACCATTAACCTACTATTCTACAAGAACGTGAATGTTCTCATTTGCCCCTTTAAGTATATTAATAAAATATTTTTTTACAGAGGCTAGATAAATATTTTCATTTTTCCCTTCCCTCCTCAAGTAGTCTAGTGCAGCAGACAAGAGCTTGATTTGTTGACGAGTAATTCTTTTCCTCTGGGGAATAATTCTTTGTTACTTAAAGGAGTGCAGATGAGAGCTGCTTTCTTGCCATTAGAATTCCTTATGCTGTGTCAGTCCTGGTTGGCTCTATGATAGCAAACAAAGGGCTACACCATCATATATTAGCTAGAATATGAGACTGGCAGCAGAGTAAAAAGATTAACAACCTGCAGTTCATTGTTGGAGAGGGAATTTATTTGGAAACCTATTAATGATGTGTATGTGAATGGTTCTTCCTATCACCTTCAGGGAGTGCCATGTACCAGTTACATGGTGATACTATCAGGAGGAATTATTAAAAGACGCTGCAGTAGACCAAAATGCTCCCAGCATGCCAAAATACTCTCACTCTGCTGTCAGAGAGACATCTAATCTCTCAGTTAATATTTGGCCTGACAGTGCCTATGCTATCAGTGCAGTGTTGGCCCTCCCCCTTTACCACAAAAATTCATACAATAATACTGAAGGTAAACCCTTAACCCATGGCCTGTGATTAAAGGTGCCATGGACAGCAGTGAACAATCACACCAAACCCTGTCATATTGGAAAAGTAGCTGCCCACAAGAGAGGGCAATCCCACAGTGAGGGCCAATGCAGAGGCTGACAGGGCAGCCAAAGAGGCTGCTGTATCAGGAGAACGGGAACCAGAGTGTGTCAACCATTGCCTTCCCTGATCAGTCTGTGATCCGTTAGATCTAGGATCCCTCCAGCAGCAATCCACACTGTATGCTATCACTATCGAATGGCATAAACAGGTAATCCTCTTTCCCAGCCAACCCCGTGGGGCCCCAAACACAGCTTTGTCTAAGGTTCACAATTCAGATACTCAGTTGCTGATATACCAGTCAGCAGGCAGATGTCCCATTCTGTGTGTGCCCCCTGACGTGGGACAGGAGTTACTATTCTTGTTCCACTCCCATCTGTAGGTGGTCATTATTTTGCTGAGGTTACTTACTGGAAAATTGCTAATACAGCCAAGTGGCCTGATATGTAGGATACAGTAAACCAGTATGTAGCACAGTGTCCACCATGCCTCCAGCAGAACTCCCCATCATCCAACAATAAGGCTCTCTTACGGAGACACATCGGCAGATAGACTTTATTGGCCCCCTGTTAGCCACCCTAGGTAACTACATATATGCATTGGTCATGATTGACCAATTCACGAAATGGATTGAGGCCCTCCCTTTCAGTCCAATACCACCACTCTTACTGCAGCTAAAATCTTATTGAATGAGGTGATCAATAGGTGGGGACTGCTATCACAGGTAGACAGCGACAAAGGATCACATTTCACGGGAAATATTTTTACCAATTGGCAGAAATTATAGGGAATCACACACAAATTGCATATTTCCCATCATCCTCAGTTCTCTGGTATAGTCAAAAGGGGAAATAGAACCTTAAAAAACAATGTTAAAGAAGTTATGTACAGATCACCCCACTCAGTGGGCTAACATGCTGCCTTTATGCCTCATGGCCATAAAACCAATACCTTAAAGAATGGCAGCAATCTCCCCATTTCAGCTCTTGACAGAGAGACTTACGTAAGTTCCAGGCCACCTGACACTGTCTGCACCTGGTCCAAGGACACAGGAAGCTTGCAGTTCCAAGTGGCTAGAACAGATAGTAGAATATACAGGCGAGTTAAACCGCCATGTCACAGTGAACCTGGGAAAGCCAAAGGAGCAAGCCAAGAAATACTTCGATAAGAAAGTAAGACCTTTGAATTCCAGATAGAGAACATGGTTGTGGTACCCAATTACAGTAAAAATGAAAATGTGTTTGAACCAAAATGGAAAGGACCATTTTCCATGACAGACAGATTGAATCCAGCTGTATATTTGGTACAATTCCAGGGAAACGAGAAGTCAAAGGGTAAAGACAGGAAGTGGTACTATATCAATCAGTTAAAAGCTGTGCAAGAATAAATACTCCGAACACACAAAATAGGAGCAGAAGTAGGCCATTCAGCCCCTTGAGCCTGCTTCGCCATTCTTTAAAATCATGGCTGATCTGTTTATGTTTCGAATTCCACATTCCCATCTACCCCCTATAACCTTTGATTCCCTTGCCTAACAAGAATCTATCAATCTCCGCCTTAAAAATATTCAGTGACCCCGCCGCCACCACCTTCAGTGGCAGAGAATTCTAAAGTTGCGCAGCCCTCTGAGAGAAAAAAGTCCCCTCATCTCTGTCCTAAAAGGGCAACTTCTAATTTTAAAGCAGTGCCCCCTAGTTGTGGACTCACCCACAAGAGGAAACATCCTTTCCACATCCACCTTGTCAATACCGTTCAGGATCTTATATACTTCAATCAAGTCACCCCTCACGCTTCTAAACTCCAGTGGAAACAAGCCCTGTCTGCCCAACCTTTCCTCATAAGACAAACCGCTCATTCCACTTTTTTCTTTCAGTTTCTTGTCGATCAGAAGGATGCTTGGACTAATATAATTGCTGTTACTCATCAATGCTGTCTCAACAGGAAGTCTTTCTGCTTGGGGATCAGGTCGAGTATGGATAGCCACTGCAAATGAGGCCACAGAAGATAGACGTTCGACTCCAATGGACTATGACAGTTTACTGCGAACATTGCAAGTAGGATCCATCCCACTTTGATGATGGAGATGGGAACATAACAAATTATTATATGAGACATCAAATGCGCAGACATTTTCAGCTTCAAGGTGGGAAACATGTAGGGAAAGTGATGTTTAATAATTAATTTCGTTATAATTGCACAAAGTATATTAATTGATTACACTTTAATACCTTAGTATCATGTGACCATTGTTTTGAAAGCAGATAGTGTTAATTGCAGGTTGCAGCTAAAACAATGCGAGACGTGCAATCGTTCAAGTTTGGATGAATAATGTTCTGTCACTACGCTGATTATTGCTGCTCATGACTGTATTGACTGAATGTATAAGGATATTTCACTACCCTACCCTTTAAACACTGATTATTGCTATGCACATAGTTTTTACACAGGGTGGAATTTTCCTCGCCCACTGGTGGCGGGCGTGGTAGATACCATGCGCAGAAAATATCACGGGACCCACTTCACGACGGCTTGAAAGCAGGTCTCGATCTTTCGCTCAGCCCACCGATGGCAGACCGCGTTTCCCGCCATCGGTCGGCGAGGAGCTAATTGTAATACATTAGCATATAATTAAAAAGCCATCCTACCAGGCTTTTGGAACCCCACCGTATTGTCCGTCCACGTCAGCAGGAAAGCACACTGACGTGTTTCACAACAGCACGCAGGCCACATGCACTTGGCAGCATTCACTTTGGGGGAATTGAGGTGTAGCAGTGTTCACCACAGCTCGCCCACTGTTTACAGGCCTCAGGGGCGCAGGGGGACAGGGGAAACTGATGCCTGGCCCCGACTGCTGAGGGGTGGGGGTGTGTCTGGGGGCAAATGCTGCCCAGCCTCGGAAGCAACTGTAGAGGGGGTGGTTTCAAATGCTGCCCTGGCGCTGCATCCTGCGCACAGGCAATCGAGGTGGGGGCAGGGTAAGCGATGGAAGTGGCCACTCATTAGGGAGACCTATATAAACTGACCAAGCCTCAGCAACTAAGACAGGTCAGGCGCAGCCACAGTGATAAGATTGGGGTCGAGCTCCTAGCCTGCCCACCCAGGCAAGCAACGTGGAGGGACCAAAGGGCCATCAAGCGCTTCATACCTTACCCCACCCCCGCCCTCAACCCCCCCGGCACAGACTTTGAGTCCGCCACCACTTTATTGGACTACGGAACAGTTGGACTGCACATTTGTACAATCTCCTCGCCAATGCTGGCCATGGAGCAGTCACTGCTGGAAGCGCTCACAGCCCCTTGACATCCCAGCATCCCGGTTTAGACCAGTCTCCCCCATGTCGCAGGCTGACAGGGCAGCCATGCAGCGCATTCATCTCTGGCCATCCGAGGGGTGACCAGCACTCTCTGGGGAGCATTAAGGGGTGGTCACACAGGGCCAGGAAAGGTGCTAAGTACAGCCATGAAACCCAGGTCTCGCTCTCTTTCATGCTGCAGGAGGACCACGTCAGTATTATGGATCCTGGTGACCTAGCTGTATGCCTGATGGCCGACAGAGACCTTAGAAGTTGGAGGAGAGAGTGACTGAAGTACCTGGCCGTGCAAAGGCAGGAGCAGCAACCTCATGAAGAAGGGGCAGCTGGGGCTCCTGCACACACACTGCCCAGGAGTGACAGTGAACTGTGACTGGTCAGTGCCTAGTGACGCCCAGGGTATATACACGCCACCTGCCATTCCTGCAGATGACTGGGAACCAGTGTCGCCGATGACTGCACATGTCTAGGGACCTCGTCACATCTGCCACTTACTGCAGGACTTGGCGCCAAGGGGACATGGAGGGCATCCACTGCCAGTGACTGTGAAAGTGATCACGGTGCTCAATTTCTATACCAGTGGCTCTTTTCAGAGCTCCACAGGTGACCTCTGTGGGATTTCACAATCCGCTGCCCACAAATGCATCCTTCAGTCACAGATGCCATCTTCTCCATGACACACAACTTTGTGCATTTCGCCCTGGACCGGGGCAACCAGGATGCAAGGGCCATTGGATTCACCCTGATCTTGGGATTCCCACAGGTGCACGTGACTGCACTCATGTGGTGCTCAGGTCTCCATCGCTACACTCAGTGGACTTCATCAACCGCAAGGGCTTCCACTCACTGTACGTGCAACTGGTGTGCGACCACCAGAAATGCGTCCTGCAGGTGTGTGCATGGTTTCCAGGGAGTGTGCATGATGCCTACATCCTGAGTCACTCGCAGATCCCTGGAATCTTCCAGGGTCCACAGAGGCTGGCTTCTTGAGGACAAGGGCTACCCGCAGAGTCCTTGGCTGATAACACCCATGCAGCAGCCTCAGACTGCAGTGGAGCGGCAGTATAATGAGGCTCATGCAGCAGCTGACAACTTGGTGGAGCAGACTATTGGGATGTTGAAATAAGGTTCCGGTGCCTGGATCGGTCTGGTGGAGCCCTGCAATACAGTCCACAGAGGGTGTTACGCATCGTTACGCAATCGCTCGATTGCAAGAGGATGGTAACAACATGCAGTGAGGACACTCCATAGATCTTCACATGGCCTCTGAGAATGTCTGACCCCTGTCTGGCCAAGGGCAGCTCGCTGGTGCTCCATGGTCAGGGCCATCTCAGAGACGCTGCCATGAAACTTTAGACACATCTGACACTGTGACTGCCTTCACCACCTCAGCCCTTCAGGAGCTGGTGCACAGCGTCACTGGTCGCTGATGCTGGTGTGATGGTGGCCAGCCCCACCTTAAAGTTGCTGAGAGCACACAGAGACAATGACGGAACTCTGTGACACCTGCCCACTACATTCTGGCAGCAATGACCAGCACTGTCGAGGTGCAGGCATCAGTAATGTTTCCAGCGAGTGTGAGGCTGGACCATTACTTTGGTCTGAAGGCTGCACAGAGCACAGGGAAGAGGCCCTGGACTGAGACACCTGCCTTTATCTTATGCAGAAAGGTTTCACATCTGAGTGACAAGAACACTGCTCATCAAAACAAGGAGCCATAGGCAGGGAGACATTCTTGGGAGTTTATTGACAACAGTGAACATTGTATACAAGTGCCCAGGCCCAGGCTGTGCAACAAATTCTCCTTGACATTCCTAACCCTGCCGTCACGTCTTTGTGCTCCCTGGACATCCACATCGGAGGCGGAGGTAGCCTGTTGACTGTGGCGCCCTGTCTGTGATGATTTTGTCGGGCATCCTCTGGAGTCTCGTCATCTGACTCAGCAACGTTCTGGCCTCCACCAGTCCTCCGAGTGCCAGGGATTTGGGAAGTCCCTGCCTCCACCTGCTATGGTTCAGAAAGTGCAATGTGCTCACCAGATTGTGATCCCGAAGCTATTTTAAAGCTAGGTCCCACCGAAGTGTATGTCTTTGCGCTGGTGGAGGATGTGGGTGAGTGCTGCGACAGGACTTCAGGGAGGATGCCTTCAGATTCCACTTCAGAGGTTTCTTCGGAGTTTGCTTGAAAGCTCTTTGTCATGATTGACTTTGGGGCTTGATTGGAGGCCTTGGGTTGTGGATTCCATCAGCTGCTTCCCAGATGTGCCTGCGAAAGCAAGAAGAGATAATTAAGTGCATGGCAGTGGCCTGTGAAAGAGGACACATCACTCACAGCATGGTTGTCTGATGGATCTTGCACTGCTGGATCCTCAGTTGGTAGAGCAGTGCCGACCTCACCATCAGCACAGGACCGATCTCGGTCATCACCGGCCAGCTGGATGGCTCTGTTTTCAAATTATGTGAGAACTTTGCATTCCAGCAGCCCTCCACCTGTCTGTAACCTGAAGGGTTCTCAAAATTCCCACATTTTTCATATCATCAACAAGGATATGACTTTTGGACTTTTAAACTGCTGAGTTAAGTGTAAAACCCTGCAGACAGGAGGCTAGGCCCATGAAGGCCTGGAACCGGACATGCCCGGGCTTATTGAGTGCAGTGTGGCTTTTTTTTTGCCTGAAACCAGACAACGAGAGGAGACAGAATACTCATTCTTCCCTTTGAAACAATCAACCCAAAGAAAGACTTCATGTTACATGAAATTAAAGCCCATCAAAATCTTGCATAAATAATCGCTACTAACTACTAAGGCAGGAAGGCACAATCAATGCAATTATGCGAACCCATCAATACTCCACACATACAATGGCTTTCAGTTCAAAACTAGTTACGGGGGCAGGAAGACAATGATAAACATCATGCGAGCCCATTAAAAACAACGAGACTACAATCACCAGGGGAAGCCCACCAAAATCAAACAAAGAACTAACCTTGATTTGGATTCCGATAAGAAATTCGAAGACAGTATAACTGGCCCAGTCAGTTACAAAGGAGAGAGAGAGAAACCAGCTAGCAGGAGGGTGGCCAGTTTTGAAACGGTTGAAACAGAGTTTAAGCAAAAAGATCTGGAGGTTTGCAGGCCGGCAGGCAACATCACGGTGAGGGGCACAGGGTGGCAGGCTCAACTGAAGACAACAAGGCCGCAACCGCAGCCCTCCATGAAGATCGACTACCCACAACCGCGTCCTCCACTCAACTGAAGAACCTTCGCAGATTCCACAGACCAGGACTGCGTGGGGACAGCAGGCTCCAGAGGACACAAAGAGCGTACCCCAAAACTGCAACCAGCTTACCTGGCTGGATTTCGAACTGTCAAGGAACCCTCGGTTGGTGAGCATGATCCCTGACCTCTCCTAGTTCAATTTAGTTAGGTTTTGGGGGTGGGACAAGGGTAAGAGGATTAGTAGTGTGATTTACCCTCGTTATGCAGCGTGTTCCCCATTCTTAACTAAGTGTAATTTGTAAGTCTGTATAATCTCAGTGTAATCCTACTGTTATAAGTTCATTTGTGACTTCAATAAACTCAGTTTTTTTCTTGCACCAAAACCAGTTGTCTGCTGCACTTTGTCACAACCCCCAAATAAGTCCAAGGTCTAGAACCCAGGGAGTGGGAGCGATTCGGACTGCTCAGAAGTCAGAGGTGAAGCTGAATCACACCACCACCCCCTACAGACCTTTCCCTCCTTTTGTGAGCCAGTTTGCCCTGTGTGGATAGAGATGGGGAGAGTGTATCAGGATGCCTCCTGGGCCAGATGATAAGTATGCCTGGCCAGTGTGGGTGGTGAGTGGTCCCATGGACCAGATAAGGACAATGACGGTGTGTATGAAAGAGCGAATGGTGATGTCCCTTGCACAGGCAGTGAGTGAGGGCCCTGTGGGATAGTGATGGGTTTGTGAGTGTGTGAGTTGGGAGTGATGAAAAGAGTGACTTATCCTGGCAGAATGGAGGACATCATTCATCCTTTTTCAGCACTGGGTGGCTGTCCTCCTCTGCAGGGTGTTCGCGCTGACCACCGCTGCCACCGCCTCCCAAGCCAGGTTGGTGACATTACCACCCATCCCGTAGCCAGAGTGGGGATAGAGCACATCCCGACGGGCCTCCACAGCATCCAGCAGTCACTTGAGGGACCTGTAATTGAAGCGGGGGGGGGGGGGGGGCTGCAGTCTTTTTGCCTTTGCTGGCCATGCCTCCCAGGCAGCGGTGGTGAGCTGGTGGCGATGAGTGTTTTGCTGGCAGCTGCCTTTTAAAGATGGCGGCTGGTGTGATGCAACAGCGAGGTGATGGCGAGCAGGCAAATGAGAATCTGCCCGCCATGGAAACGAGGTGTTTCGCGGAAGTGAATACATAATGAAACGGGCTCAGGAAGACACAGTGTGAAAACCGCCATTTTCATCAGTGGGTTGGACTCCATTTTACTCACCCGCTACCGCACTTAGTGCAATTCTGGGAAAATTCAGCCCGCACTCTGTATAGATTTTTAAGCGTTACCTGTGTAATTCCCTGTATTAGTTTGATATGCTTTACTTAAAGTTATAAGTAACCTTGTGATTTGTTTTCAAAGTACTCATTCCAAACACAACAGCCACATCACCCAGCAGGTGGCCTCTAAAAGCAGACAGTCATTAATAAGTGACTGATTCACTTTACAATACATAGACAGAAATTGATAAGTGTTTGATTTAATCAGAAGGCACAGTAAGATAAGATTTAATTAGGAAATCACACCAATTAAGCAAAATCCAAACAATGAGCTCAGAGTAGTCAGCAAGTGACCATGCCTTGTACATGCATCACAGAGCCAACCAGGATCTTAGCATGCACTGCCTGGGCCAATCAAAGTTCAGGGGTACCACTGGTCGGGTTGTGGTTTGGAAAGGGTTAACAAACAGTAGCTTCCAGTGACAAAGGTGCACAACTCAAGTTTGAAGTTGAAGTTTATAGAGCCTGCTCTCCAGCAGAGGACCACAGAGGTGATGGAGAGGAAGTCTGAGTGTCAACCTGCGCCCTAAGTTGCACCAGGAAGCAAGAACCGTAGTACACCCATAAAGTTGCTGCCCTGCTTTGTTAAGTATTACTTTATAACATAAGTACTGTTTCTTGAGTTACTTCACCAGATTGTCTCCTGTTGCTTGATGGTTAAAGTCTCATATGAACAAGTAAAGTAATCTGTGAGCACAGACTTGCAAAATTAGAACCCCAAAAATTAGAACGCCTTTAAATTGAACCCCAAAAAAAGTACAATGTTGGCGGATAGCACCACGATATCAATACAAGTAACAAGGTCCTAGGCTCATTAGGCCCAAGGAGAGAAAGATTATAGTGACTTGAAACCTATTGATTCATTGTGTAGTTCCGTGTATGTAGGAAAAGATTAAGGGAAAAGCAAATAGAAACTAGTGAATAAATAGAGGTGAAAACAAAAGACAACAAATGTAAGGAAAGACAATATATTGGCCAGAGACTTAAAACACAGAGCAAGGAGTTCAAAGATGATGAAGCATGGCCTGTTACTTTTGGGAAATAAGTTGGGACCAACTTCCAGTTTCTAATTACTGGCTCATTAAACAATCATTTCAAACAGATACACTGAATTAAGAACAAAGGACTACGGATGCTGGATATTTGAAATACTCAACAGTTCTGGCAGCATCTGTAGAGAGAGAAGCAGTGCTAATGAGCCGGATTTTCACTACCTGGACAGGTAGCTCGATTCAGAAAAGTTCCTGGCTTGTTACACCCATCTCCATTAAAAAGGCTCCCCAGCGGCACAGTTTTTGCTCCTTGGGAGGCAGGTGAGGAATAGAGTCAGGCCCGCCACCCTCGGAAGCAGATTGGAGGTGGCCACAGAGGTGAGTCAAGCTGGTTAAAAGGTCTGCCTCGGTTCTCTGTGACTTTATCCCAGTTGTGTAGTTACATTTTAGGCCATCTAGCCTTCACCCCATCACACCCCCACCAACTCCCCATGCCAATCCAATGCCAACTAATGCCCCCACCTACCCTCATGGACCCTTTTAGCCCCCATGCCAACCCATGCCAAGTCATGTCAGTAACCACCACCCTTGTCCCTATACCCTCCACACCAACCCACCCAGTATCCACCATGGGCAGACCCCAGGAGCCATGTCGAGATGAAAGAAAATGAAGTTCTAAAAATGTAATACAGACTTATTATGGCCTTCACTATAGTAAACAACATTTCCAATCATGAAAGCTCATTCAAACCTTGTCAATCTCAAGTGCTTAATCTCTTAGAAAAACAAACTACACCTGAACCATGCTGGGACCAGTGTTATATCGAGCCGCATAACTAGGGAAAGAGAGAGGGCTTTAAGCTAAACAAGGTGGGGTGAGGGATCATGCTTGGGTTGATGTAGCAAATCAAGGGGTAGAGTCAAGGCAGGAGAGCAAAATAGTAACATGGGAAATGAGGGTCAGAGAATGGCAGGAAGGGACAGAGTGAAAAACCTAACAACACCAACAGTCAAGACTAGATGTTACAAAGATGACAAAATAACAAAACTTAAGGCTCTGTGTCTGAATGTGAATAGCATTCATAACAAAGTAAATAAATTGATAGCGCACATTGGAGTAAATAAATATGATCTGATTGCCACAACGGAGACATGACTGCAGGCTGACAAGGATTCGGTCCTGGATATTGAGGGGTACATGACATTCAAGAAGAATAGGAAGCTAGGTAAAGGCGGTGGGGTAGCACTGTTGATCAAGGATGGCATTGGTGCAATAGTTAGAGATGATCTTGGTTCAGATCAGGATGTAAAATTGGTTTGGGTGGAGATGAGGAATAATCAGGGAAAGAAGTCACCAGTGGGAGTGGTTTAAGGCCCCCTAACAATAGCCATAATGTAGGACAAAGTATACAAGAAGAAATATTGGATGCTTGTGATAAAGGGAGAGCAATAATCATGGGTGACTTTAATCTACATATAAACTGGAAGTAGCCTGGATGAGGAGTTCATAGAATGTTTTTGAGATAGCTTCTTAGAGGCAAGTTCTGTAAAAAACCAGAAAGCAGGTTATATTAGATTTGGTATTGTGTAATGTGACAGGATTAATTAATGATCTCAGAGTAAAGGCACTGGGAGGTAGCAGCGACCACAATATGATTAAATTTTACATCCAGTTTGAAAGGGAGAAGAATGGGTCTAAGACTAGCATTTTGAACATAAATAAAGGTAACTATGTGGGCATGAAAGCCCAGCTAGCTGAAGTTGAACTGGAATATGAGGTTAGAGGATAGATCAATAGAGAAGCAGTGACAGACATTTAAGGGGATATTTCAGAATACTCAGAATAAGCATATTCCTACTCTAAAGAAAAATTCTAAAGGGTAGACCCACCATCCATGGTTAACTAAAGAAGTTAAGGAAAGTGTCAAACTTAAGGAAGAAGCATATAACTGCACAAAGATGAGTGGCAGGTCAGATGATTGGTCAGAATATAAAGAACAGAAGAGAATGACTAAAAGATTAATCAGGAGAAATAAATTAGAGCATGAGAGGAAGTTAGCTAGAAATGTAAAAATGGATAGTAAGGGTTTCTACGTGTATTTAAAAAGAAGAGAGTAAGCAGAGTGTTGGTCCTCTAGAGAGTGAGAATGGAGAGTTAATTGGAGATAATAAGGAAATGGCAGATGAAATTAACAAATATTTTGCTTTTGGCTTCACGATAGAAGATACAAAAAAAATTCCAGTAATAGCTGTAAATCAGGAGGTGGAAGGGAGAGAGGAATTTGGTGAAATTACAATCACTAGGGAAGCGGTACTGAGCAAACTGATGGAGCTGTGGGCTGACAAATCTCCAGGTCCTGATGGACTTCATTCTAGGGTCTTAAAAGAGGTGGCTGATGAGATAGTAGATGCTTTGGTGATAATTTTCCAAAATTCGCTAGATTCTGAAAAGGTTCCATCAGAATGGAAAGTAGCAAATGTGACACCTCTGTTCAAGAAGGGAGGGAGGCAGAAAACAGGATAATATAGGACAGTCAGTTTGACATCTATCATGGAGAAGGCACTAGAATTGATCATTAAGCAGGTTATAGCTGGGCATTTAGAAAAACTCAAGGTAATCGGGAAGAGTCAGCATGGTTTTGTGAAAGGGAAATCATGTTTAACCAATTTACTGGAGTTCTTTGAAGGAGTAACATGCACTGTGGATAAAGGGAGTCTGTAGACATACTGTACTTGGATTTCCAGAAGGCAGTTGATTAGGTGCCACATCAAAGGTTATTGTGGAAAATAAAAGCTCATGGTGTAGGGGGTAACATATTAACAAAGATAGAAGATTGGTTGGAAAATAGAGAGTATGCATAAATGGGTCATTTTCTGATTGGCAGCATATGACAAGTGGGTGATGTGCAGGAGCCTCAACTTTTTACAATTTATATCAATGACTTTGATGAGTGGAGCAAAGGCACGGTAGCTAAATTTGCTGGTGACACAAAAATAGGTCGGAAAGTATGTTGTGAAGAGGACATAAGGAGGTTGCAGACAGATATAGATAGGTTGAATGAGTGGGCAAAAATTTGGCAGATAGAATATATTGTGGGAAAATATGAAGTTGTTCACTTTGGCAGGAAGAATAAAAAAGCAGAGTATTACTTAAACAGAGAAGGGCTGCAGAACTCCGAGCTGCAGAGGGATCTAGGTGTTCTAGTGCATGAGTCACAAAAAATTAGTATGCAGGTACAGCAAGTAATTAAGAAGGTTAATGGAATGCTGCCCTTTATTATGAGAGGAATGGAACATAAAAGTAAGGATGTTATGCTTCAGTTATAAAGGACATTGATGAGACCACATTTTGAATACTGTGTGCAGTTTTGGCCTACTTATTAAAAGAAGGATGTAAATGCATTGGTGTCGGTTCAGAGGAGGCTTACCGGATTGATACCTGGAATGAGCAGGCTGTCTTAGGAGGAAAGGTTGGACAAACTGGTCTTGTTTCCACTGGAGTTTAGAAGAATGAGGGTTGATTTGATTGAAGTATATAAGATCCTGAACAGTCTTGACAAGGTCAACATGGAAAGGGTGTTTCCTCTTGTGAGTGAGTCCAGAACTAGGGGCACTGTTTTAAAATTAGGCGTTGCCCTTTTAGGACAGACATGAGGAGAAATGTTTTCCCTCAGAGGGTTGTACGACTTTGGAACTCACTGCCTCAGAAGACGGTGGAGGCAGGGTCACTGAATATTTTTAAGGCAGAGGTAGATAGATTCTTGTTAAGCAAAGGAATCAAAGATTATCGGAGGTTGATGGGAATGTGGAATTCGAAACACAAACAGATCAGCCATGATCTTATTGAATGGCAGAGCAGGCTTGAGTGGCTGAATGGCCATTTCTGCTCCTAATTCATATGTTTGTATGTATGTAACTATTGAAACTGCTAGGACTCTCACTGACATTGACAGCCTGTTTTTGTTTTCATTTTTAAAGGGCTGGGAGTTTAAATAACTTCACATCATGGCACTGAAACAGACCTGATCCACCTTATACACCCTTCAAGAGCCTTTACGTCTACTCCATAAATTTGTGACTCCCGCACTGTGGGTTAAGTCTCTTGCACCGTACTCCTCACACCAACCTAGATGTAGCCATCCTAATCTTCTTCACATCCCTAATCTGTCCATCCATCTCTGGCACTCGCCTTCATTCTCATGCAACGTCATGCCTCTCCCTCAACAAATGGCCTCCATCCATCTGTTCAACATATTCCATAATTCTCACACAAAGCTCCCTTCCTTCATTCCTTGCAGGAGAAGAGAGCAATGAACACAAGGGAGAGGCAGAGAACTGGAGGTTGCCCTCTAGCCATCTCACATTTAACAAGTGCAGAGAGAGAGGTGCATGAAATCAGTGGAGTCATGGAAGCCTGGCTGTCAGCGATGAGGAGCCTCCCAATTACCTGGTGACAGGATTAAATATCAAACAATGAAATGGCACACAACACTCTGAAGTGTCAGCAATGAGTGAAATATGATCACATGCATAAAAGGCAACTTTAAATTTTCCCACCTTGACAGTACTGATTCACATCTTTAATCTTCCACAAGATGGCACACAGGTGGCATTCCAGCTCACCGATGGCAACAATGATAATGATGATGGTAAGGTTGACTCCTTTGAGGAGGTCACTTCCTCTGTGCACTGTCACAGGAGTCATGCAGGCCATGCACCAGCTCAGGTAGGGATCAGTAAAGTAAATAGTTGGATTTTTACCTGGTAACTCTCTCATCACATGTGAGCAGGAGCAGATGGCGGAGACAGGGACAACAGTGGAGAGTTTGTGTCTGAGGGTGCAGGACGCACCAAAATGCGTTCAGCTGGATGCACATACTCCAGGGGCCATGAAGAGGACATTTCTGGAGCAGCAGCAGAGAATGCTTAAAGCTATGACAGTCATTGCAGTCTCACTGTGCACGTTTATAGAGAGATTGGAAGAGACCATCTCAAACATGAGCAGTCTGATGCCAGAGGCCTTTGCAGTGATATCTTCGCCCATATAAAGAGTGAGTCAGTTGAATGGAGCATCAAACAAGTGCATTCAGCCCTTCATCAATGGCTTGCACACAATGAATGCCACCTTAAATAAAAGGAATGATACCCTAGCTCATTGCTGGCAGAGAAGTGTGTGTGTGCAAGATCATGAGAGGGATAATGGTGAAGGGACATGGAACTGAGGACCCTTGACTCGATGCACTTCCACTTCTAAAAGCAAAATACTGTAGATGCTGGAAATCTGAAATCAAAGGTGCTGGAAAAACTCAGCAGGGCTGGCAGCATCTGTAGAGAGAGAAACAGAGTTAAAGTTCTGAGTCCTATCTACATGATTCTTCATCGGGTTCTGAAGCTTTTAAAGGAAAGAGAATAAATATTTGTAAAATAGAAAGGGCAAGAGAATGGAAGTGGCTAACCCTTCAGAAAGTCAGCACAGATGCAATGGACTGAATTGCTTCCTTCTGTGTTGTAAAACTATATGACTCAGCAAAACGATAGTGCCACACCCCCACCATCCCCACCAAAGGAGGCAGCAGAATGGCTCCCAACTTGACATTTGCTCTTGCTAACTGAATTTATCATGAAAAACTGGCATGATGCTAGGGGAAAATCAGAAAATTGATTGCCACTTGCCACACATCTCCAAAGGCTTTTCACCTTTGGTATTAAAATGGGTCTTAACTATGTCTCTTAAATTAAGCAACAAGTTCACCTCATTCAACATTCCAACAATTGTTTCATAACACTCAACTTTTGCACCCGTGGCTTATAAATCATCTGACCCTCTTGTAATTTCCCCTTAAAGAAAACCTGTGTTTCTTCACTTTAGTGCACATGGATCGATTAAATGAAGGAACACAACCAATTTAGAAAGCAGAATTGGGCAATTTAGACGAAAAGATGATAATTATCACTTAATGAGAGCAGACTGCAGACTCCATCAACTCATCACAGACTGTTAACTTTCACAATTCCGATTTGATAAAAAAAGGAAATATACTGAAGGAGATTTTAAAAATTTCCTTCTTGCCATAAATGCAAGTCTCACTGTATCGGTAGCACTCAAATCATTTGACGTAACTTTTCAACTCAGGAAAAAGAACAGGCAGTATTTCAGGAGAATACCAGATGTCCTCTCATATCCTCTCATCAAAGTCACTTCTGTAATATCAGTCCCTGTTCCACATGTAAACAGTGTAAAACAAAATTAGCTGTTGAGTGGCTGCAGCTGTATAATGGAGATGAATTAGATATGTAAAAAAACAAACAAAACATTATAATTTTGAGCTTTTAATCAAGGAGGTCTTAATATTGTATTTTGGTCTTCTACTTAGTGAATCTAAATTTGATTATGCAAAACCATAATGCTGTACAAATAGTTTAATTCCCCGTATTTGAATAATTGCAGTTCCTATGTTCACTGAAGAAAACGTTTCAAGGGAGTACTATAAACCTAATCTACTTTCTGAAATTTAAAAAGCACAAAGGACATTCAAAATGTTCCCTCAGGTAACCATGCCTAGCAATGGGTTGGGATGTGCAACCATTTTTTTCAGACTAGGATCCACAACTTTCATGTAAAGCTCTAACTGTGTTGCTTTGACCAAAGTTTTTGATTGCATAGTTACTCTGAAATGGCCATGCCCAGCCATGACTTCCCTACCAGAAGCTGAATTATTGAAAATTATGCCTCTTCCACTAATAGCAGCAAGATCCCAAAGCCTGGAAAATGGGCACTGGGACCTAATCTGGAAGTACAACAGGATGTAATTTGATTTGTATTGAGGCAACAGTTTTTTGAGACATGCTTGTCCTTAAAGAGGAGCACTCTATTCTGAATTAATAGACACAATTTAACCAAAGCTGCAATTGCACCAAAGGATTATGGAGGTGAAAGGCCCCAGTTTATAGAAGATTCATTGGAGGAGGTAATGCAAAAGGTTCAGTAAGGGAATGTGGCACTCTGGAGCAGATGACCATCCTCCAGCAACAGTGCAAATACCAGCTGGAAGGATGGAGGTAGCCAAGCCCACACATGAGGCCGAATTTTCACCACAGCGGGAGGAAACAAGCCAGGCCTGTTTTTGGGCCAGAAACCTGTCTTGCAGGGGTGAGACTTTAATTGATACAGCGACAGGTTTCCTGTCCACTTCAAGCCAATAAGGATGGGAATGGAGACGGGTCAGATGACTTGTGGAACTCATTTAGAGAGCCCATGGCAGCCATCATTGAGGGTGTCCTGAGGGAGAGAGATACAGTTTGTGCAAAAGCCTTCCACTGCACCAGAGGGAAGCACGTTGCCACATCAGATCTGGAGGCTTGTCACTCAAGGCAGGGCATGTTCTTTCTTCATCAATGCCTACATAGATCTAATGCTGGAGACCGGAAGATGGGTTCTCCTCCCACAGGGTGAGAGGAGGAGACAGCAGGGGTGCCTCTCTATTCAATATTAGCTCCTTCTGCCTCCACTTCCTCCTCCTCTCTCACCTCCTGCTGCTGTTCCTCCCCTAAGGAACTGCCTCCTTACAGGGTCTCATTGTTCTAAAGGTCCACATCTCCCTGGAGGGTCTTGTTATAGAGCGTGCAGCAAACAACCACAATGACTGCAAGCTGTGCGGGAGGGTATTGGTGGGCACCACCTGATTGGTCCTGCCTCTGGAATCTCATCTTCAGAATACTGATGGCCTGCTCAATGGTTGTACCACTGAGCAGGGGGCATTGGCTGTATTACCTCTGTGCCTCTGTCTGGGCTCCTGTAGAGGGATGAGCAGCCATTTCTTCAAAGGATCTCTTTTGTTCCCTAGGATCCATCCACCCACTTTTGGGGTTGGAGTGAAGGTCTGAGGCAGCCTGGACTGATGGAGATTGAAGAGTTGTCAAGAATATGAGCACACATATGGAGAAAGCTCTTGTTGTGGTCGCAAGCCAATTGGATGTTGAGGGGGTGCAAGCCCTTCCTGTTGGTGGATCTCACTATCAGGTAGTTGGGTGCCTTGATGGCCACGTAGGTGCAATTGATGATGCTCCATACCTGGGAATCGGAATGATGAAGGCAAAACCCAATATCCTCTGTCTCTGTAGGGCTGTGTCAATTACCAAATGAATGTGCTGTCCAGCTCTGGCAAAGAGGACTTCATTGACGAGTGAGAAGCAATGGTATATAGCTGCCTGTGAGATGCAATTAAGGTCCGCAGCTGATCCTTAGAAGGAGCCAGAAGTGAAGACATTCAAGGCCACAGTGACTTTAATGGTTACTGGCCAGGAATGGCAAGCAGTGCTGTGAAGTATATTGTCTTCAGCGATACGGACAGATGTCAGTGACCATCTGCCTGGAGAATTGGAGTCTCCTGTGGCACAGGTTCTGGTTCACCTCCAGGTCACTCCATCTTTGGCAGCAGGTCCTGTGTTGAGGGCATGGCCCTTCTTTCCTCTCCTGTGCCTTCCTGATGCCTGAGGTATTCTATCCTTCCTGTGAAAGGAGTTGCCCCTCATTGCCACTGGGTCCAAAACCTGGCAGTGGTGCTGTCAATGCCAACTGCAATCTTCCTTTTGGGTAGGTGGCTGTTCTTTTGTGATTGACAGCCTTAGCCCCTGCACTTCTACCGCCACTTTTCTGGGGGGGGGCGGGGGGTGGAGGGGGGGGGGCGGTGGTGGGGGTTGGTGGTGACAACCCTGTTCAGTGCCCAAGCACTGTGGTTGCCCACTCTCCCTGCCACCTCTGCAGCACCAAGGCCACATCCTTACCAGGTTCTCAGCCTCCCTTTGCCCTGCTGGCCTCTTGCTGGGCTGATGCCCTGGGGTATCTTTGATTGGCTCACCACTGTGCACCTGCCTCCCCTCAGAAGTTCAGAAACTCACAGCTTCTAAAACCAGTGCGCCCCTTTAAATGTTACGCACTCCCTCTTCAATGAGCTCTTAACAAGTTTTTTTTTACCTAGTTTAATTGTCCTCAATTTGGAGGAGAGCAAAGATTCCTGTCTCACCCTCACCCCCGTCATGGTGACTATTGCTGATGTCAGGATTGACGCCTTGAAATTGACAACCCGCTTGGCTCCAGGATTTTCAGCAAATTTCTTAATATTGAAATAGCGCCCACATGGCACAAACCAATACAGTGAGCGGCAGCACCCTTAATGAGCAATCATGCAAATCATCCAAGAAGCTTTTCCACTTTTTGATCTCAGGGCACAATTTTTGGACACCATGCATGTGGCGTGCAGTGTCGTCTCTATACTCCAAACCCACATTGTTACCTTTTATTTCTTGGGTAAATGAGTTTGTTGGCCAACTGAACTCTAACTGCACAGCTTCCTTTGCTCTCCTCAATTGCTGCTTGCAATCAATAACAGGGAGATACTGATGTAAGAATAAACTGGTGGTTTATTAAGACATAGGGCAGAGCACCAGATCATACATGCTCACTCAGAAACCTCTAGAACTAGACTTACAGTTCCCAGTTGCCCGCGCTGTACAGTGATTCATCAGTGCTGTCACATGATCAGTACACTTGCATTCTCTTAAAGGGACATGGTATCTCACTTTACCACACTACCAAAACCCACCCCTATGCTGCATTGGACTTGAATAGTCAACAGGGCAGTCTGTATGGATGCTCTGCCAATTTCTAAAATCTGGACGTGCTGCATGTGCCAAATGTAAAATGCTGTTCACAACCTCTGTAAGTGACTGCTCACAGTCTTGACTGAAGTTTAGCTGATGACCTTTGACATTTTTTTCCCCAGGCCATTGGGAGGCGTTAGTACCTTCCTATTCTTTCTCACATTGATACTTCACTCACTCTCTCACTAAGTGACATGGTATGGCCTTCATGTTGTGGCTGGGCTGGGTAACAGTTGGGATTTGGCAGGAGGTCTGTTGTGAGGATTGTGGTGTGGGGTTGGGGGGAAATCACTCCTCCTCCGAGTTCCACAGAAAATAATCTTTAATTTAAAAATATAGCTTACATTTAGTTGGCAGTCACAGGGGCTGCTCAGGCCACTCATTAACATTTTCAAGGGACCTAATAGGTGGCCTGCTGGGATGCCTAAAAAAGCGCGTCCAACAAATTTAACAGTGAGGTAAGCTTCTTTGCAGATTGAGTGTATACTGTCCCACTGTTAAACTGATACGCTTTGTGCCCATTTTATGCTGGGTTAACAGGAAAAACACCTATTAATTCCTATCCCCATATTTCAGATGTACTTCCTTTCAGATGAAAATGTAGAGGAGTAGGATTACCAGCTGATTGGATCTCCATGGCTAGAGGAAATTGCAGATTTAAAAGATTGCTGCTCCGACCATAGTCTTCTGCACCCAATGCAGCTCCGCATTACTGGCCTGTTCTTCCAAGCTCAGCTTCTCCAGAACTGCAGAGGATACAGTCCATCGGAGAACTCCATCACAGCGGAGCATCATCGGGAAGAAGACTGGACACACCAACCTTTTACGGGGCTAGCTGCCATATGATAAGTTTAAATGTTCAGTGTGAATGCTAGTGAGTAGATGAATGAGTGATTGGGCAGGTGGGTGAGATGAGAGGGCAAGTGGGTAGGGTGGCAGGTGGGTGATGTGCTAGGTGGACAGTGTGGTACGTGGTTAGGATGACACGTGGGTAGGTGAGTGAGGTGGGTAGACGGTTTGGGGTGTAGTTGGGTGAGATCGGGGGCTTGGATCAGGGGGTGGTCAGGGTGAGTGACTGGTATTGGGGGATCAAGTTTTGTAGTTACCCAGAAGTTAGACTAGGGGTGGAATTTTCCGTGCCCATTGGCGTTAGATATCATGACGGGCGAGAGCAGACAATATGGCGAGAAGGCCAAAATTCGGTTTCACGCAGTTGTGAAACCAGTTTGCAATCGTCCACTCCACTGATGGCGGGCCGGGCTTCTCACTGCCGCAGATCAGGAACTTCATTGTAATACATATGCATATCATTCCCTGCTCGCCAGAATCAACCCCCCACGTTGGATCATCCGAGCATGTTGGTGTGATTGCACGCCGATGTGTTTCACAACAGCATTTAAAAGGCATGTAACTGGCGAGTTGCACTTCGAGGAGAACTCAGAGGTGAGTGCACAGTAACGCTGCACAGCACTCGCAAGGGTCACCTGTTGGACTTCAAGGTTGAGATGATGCACATTCAGGTGAGGGCACGGGCAAGTCACTTTTTCCAGACAGTGCAATGCTGTTGGGGAGGCAAGGGCTGCACTGCAGTTGGGGTGAGTTTTGGGGAGCCAAGAGCTGCGATGCGGTTGGGATGAGTTGGTGGGGGGTGGGTACAAGGGCTACAGCGAGCTTGGGGTGAATTGGGGGTCAAGGCCTGATGGTCGTGCACAAACACATGCAGCTGGGGGTGGGGGCGTGGTGGAGGGAAGCGGCCACACGTTAGGGAAACCTTGTATAAAGTGACCATTCCTCTGCAGCTGAGACAGTTCAGACGCAGCCACATTGATTTGATTGGAGTTGGGCCTCTAGCTTATCTGCCCACTCAAGCAACGCAGAGGCATGAATGTGCCACCAAGTACTCCAGAGCTTTTCACCCCTCAGGCACAGGCTGAAAAATAATGAGCATTTTAGTGGAATGCAGAACAGTTGGACGACTGGGCACGTTGTACAATCTCCTTGCTAAAGCTGGTCGTGGAGCAGTCACTGGTGGAGGTGCTCACAGCCCCTTGCAATGTCATCATTCCAGTTTGGACCAGTCTCCCCATGATTCAAGCTAACAGTGCAGCCTTGCAGTGCGAGTTAGGAGAATGCCTGCTCCTGAGCTGAGAGCACAGCATGCAGTCCAGTGGGCAAAGCTGCAGCCAACTGGTGGACTGGGGTGGAGCCGGGCGGGGTTTAGATTTAACCACGAGAGGTTCTTAGTACACCTATGTTAACCTATGCGTCTCTCTCTTTCATCCTGCAGGAGGAGTACATCAGGAGCATGGAGCCTGGTGACCTAGCTGTATGCCTCATGGCTTACAGAGAGCGGAGATGGAGGAGAAGAGAGTGATGGAGGTGCCTGGCTGTACAGAGGGAGGAGCAACACCCTCAGGAAGAAGGAACAGCTGGGGCTCCTGCGCACATTGCTGAAAAGCCACAGCGAGCCGTCAAGGGTCTACAGATGGTACTTGACATTCCTGCAGATGACCGAGAACCAGTGTCACCAAAGACTGCACATATCCAGGGAACTGGTCGGTCACATCTGTCACCTGCTGCAGGATTTGGTGCCACGGGGACATGGAGGGCATCAACTGCCAGTGGTTGTGAAAGTGACCACAGTGCTCAATAATTACTCCAGTGGCTCCTTTCAGTGCTCCACAGATGACCTCTGTGGGATCTCACAAGCCTCCACCCACAAATGCATCCATGAGGTCACAGACGCCATCTTCACGAAGGCACACAACTTTGTGCAGTTTGTCCAGGACCAGGAAAGTCAGGATGCAAGAGCGCAGGGATTTGCCCAAATCTCAGGTTTCCCACAGGGGCAGGGTGCCATCGACTGCACTCATGTGGTGCTCAGATCTCCGTGGCAACAAGTGGTCAACTACATCAGCTGCAAGGGGTACCATTCACTGAATGTGCATGTGGTGTGTGACCACCACAAATGCATCCTGCAGCTCTGTGCACGGTTCTCAGGGAGTGTGCGCAACTCCTACATTCTCAGTAAATCTCAGATCCCTGATGTCTTCTAGGGTCCACAGAGGCTCCTCGGGAACAAGGGCTACCCGCAGAGGCCATGGTTGATGATATCCGTGTGACGGCCTCAGACTGCATCAGAGGGAAGGTACAATGAGGCTCATGCTGCAACTTGCAACTTGGTGAAGCAAACCATCAGGATGTTGAAACAGTTGGAACAGTCTGGTGGAGGCCTGCAATACAGTCCACATCGCCGTCGTCTGCTGCGCCCTTCATGACCTGGTGCTGCAACGGGGAGAAGAGTTGGCTGAGGAGGAGATGGAGGAGCTGCACATTTACTCCAATGAGGAGGACGTCAATGAGGGTGAGGAGGTCCTTGAAGGTAAGGATGGCAGCGATGACACCATCACACCAGCCAGATGAGGCAGGTGCGCTCAGGAGGCTTTCATAGCTGCTAGATTCAGGAGGATGATGATGACATGCAGTGAGGTGACATCATAGATCTTTACATTGCATTTATGAACACTTGACTGCTGTCTGGCTGATGGCAGCGCACATACCCTCTGTGATATGGCTCCTGTCATGGAGATGCAGCGGATGCCCATAGTCCCTATATTCCAGGAGGATGATGATGACATGCAGTGGGGACACTCCATAGATCCTCACATAGTTTATGTGAATGTCTGACTTCTGTCTGGCTGATGGCAGCTCACTCGTGCTCTGTGAACAGGGTCACATCGTGGAGACGCAGCAGTGAAACTTTAACTTCCCCTGATCCTATGGCATCTTTTGTGAGCTGAAACCTTCATGACCACACTGTCACTGGAGAGAGATAGTGATGAGATTGGTGGGTTGGGGGCAGCCACACTTTAAAGATACTGAGAGCACACAGAGAGAATGATGGAACTCTGCCACTGGCCCAGGATATTCTGGCAGCAATGATAATCCCCATAGAGGCACAGGCATCACTGATGTGCCCAGTGACAGCAAAGGCACACAGGCAATGTGCTGGGAAGGTTGCACAAAGCACAGGGAAGAGGTCCTGGACTGTGACAGCTGCCTTTATCTTGCACAGGGACCATCTGAGTGACACGAACACTGCTCATCAGAACAAGGAGCCATAGGCAAGGAGGCATTCTTGGAAGTTTATGTACAATAGTGAACATTATGCACACATGATTAACACCTGTCCCCAGGCTGAGCAACTACATCTTCTCAACCTTCTTAAGGTTGCTGCTATATTTATGGTGCTCCCCCAACATCCATAGCGGAGGTGGAGGCAGCCTGCTGACTGCTATGCCTTGTCTGGGATGAACTTGACGGGCATCCTCTGGAGGGTCCCGACCTGCTTTCGGGGTCCTGCTGTGTGGCAGAGGAACCTTTCTCGGCATGTGGACGTCACAGGAAGTGCGAATTCGGATGGGCCGGACAATCCCGAAGTCACCTGCGGGGATGGCCCTGGGATGTTACCCTGCTGATCCTCCTCCCTATGGGTGTCCGAAGGCCCATGGCTGACTATTGAGGAGAAGGGGAAACTGGAGTGAGATCGAGCTGACCCACACCCCTCTCCCGTTGACACTGCTGAAGGCCAAATATGGCGCCAGCGATGGAGTTCAGCCCACGCAGCAATGCAGGAACGATATCCTGGACCAAGGTCTCCATGGTGGCCACCATCCTACCAGTGTTGACCTCGGTGCGTTGGCATGCCGGCACCATCACCTCAGACTGAAGGCAGACGGACTCCTCCATCGTGCCTTGCAAGCTGAGGAGTGCAGTGGACATCCCTTCCTGATGTTCCTGAGCTTGCCTTTGCAGCTTCAGCAACCGAAATATGACCGATTCTAGGGGCTCATCATCTGACTTGGACTCAGCAGATTTCTGGCCTCCAACAGTTCTCGAGTTCCAGAAGCCTGGGAAGTCCCTGCCTCTGCCTGCTGTGGATCAGACAGGCGATGTGCTCACCAGATTGTGACCTCGAGGCTACTCTAGAAATAGGTCCCACCAAGGTGTTTGTCTCTGCGCTGGTGAGGGGTTTGGGTGAACGCTGTGATGGGTCTTCAAAGAGGGTGTCATCAGATTCCTCTTCTGGGGTTTATTCGGGTCTTGAGTCAAGGACTTGGGTCACGGATGCCCTCGGCTATTTCCCAGATGTGCCTGCAACAGCGAGGAGACATAATTAGAGCATGGCAGGCGACTGTGGGACAGGACGTATCACTCTGTCTGATGGATGTTGCACTGCTGGATCCTCACTTAGTAGAGCACCGTCAACCTCACTGTCAGCACAGGAACAGTCCAGATCTTCACTGGCCAGCTGGATGACTCTATTTTCAAAGTCCGTGAGGACCTTGATTTCAGGCATTCCTCTGCCAGTCCGCGACCTCACCCTCTTGTTGTGTGCCAGCTTGTCCTGCATGAATACAGATGGAGAGAGTGTAGGCAGGACGCCTGCCAGGCCAGATGATAAGTGTGCCCAGGGATGCGGGCGTGGTGAGTGGTGCCATGGACGGGATGAGGATAATGAAGGTGTGTGTGAGAGGGTGGATGGTGATGTCTCCTGAACTGGCAGTGAGTGAGGGCCCTGTGGGTGTGTGATGGGTTTGTGAGTGTATGAGTTGAGAGTGATGAGAAGAGTGACTTACCCTGGCAGAATGGAGGAGATCATTCATCCTCTTTCGGCACTGGGTGACTGTCCTCTGTTGCAGGACATTGTCCCTGACCACTGCTGCCACCGCCTCCCTTGCTTGCTGGCCTTTGCCCAGAGTGGGGCTAGAGGACATTGTGATGGGCCTCCCCTGCATCCAGTAGACACTCGAGGGAGACAGCACTATATCTCGGGGCAGCACGTTTCCTCCCTTTGGCAGTCATCAGCTCACAGCAGCTTCTTATCCCTTGAGGAGTGTTAGTTTTGTGCAGGGGCGGTCTTTAAATATGGCGCCCGGTTTACTGAAAGCCTGAGGTGACAGCAGGGAGGGCAAATGAGAGGATGCCCCACTAGCAACCTGGCGTGTTTCCCAGAAATGCACAATTAATGAGGTGGGTTTGGGACGATACGGCGTGAAAAGCCGCCATTGCGGCCAGCTGCTAAACGTCCTTTTTCCTGCCCGTTACCACACTTAGTGCAAATCTGGGACAATTCCGCCCTAGGATTTTTCTGTCAAACATTTCCTGGGTAACTATCCAGGTAAGGACGTCAGTACTATCTGAAGTCTCCCACTCTAACTCAGAGGCGGAGACGTGCACAGAGGGTCCCGGAGAGCAGGGGAATTGCCATCAGACGTTCAAACATCCCATTCAATTTCGACAGAGGTCAGCACATCAGGACATCCGTTGGGTCCCGATGCTGACCTCGGTTTGTATGTTCGGTTTCCGACGATCTGGAGGCAGGAAGATCTGGGCCATAGAAATTACTATTTTTTTGTGTGGTAGGGGTTTAGATGGGGATTAGGGATTGTCTAGCCTCACAAAAGTATGCTGCTCAACTCCACAGTCTTGTTAACCAGAGCTATTTATTTACAGCAAGTATTTACACATTTCGACCTCCACCCAAGATAAGGAATACTCTCCACTTGCCTGGATGAGTGCAGCTTCAGCAACACTCAAGAAGCTTGACACCATTCAGGACAAAGCAACCCACCTGATTGGCACCCCATCCACAAATATTCACTTCATCTAACACCACCACACAGTGGCAGCAGTGTGAACCATCTACAAGATGCACTTCAGGAATACACTAAGGTTCCTTCAACAGCAACTTCCAAATTCGTGATCTCTACCACCTAGAAGGACAAGGACAGCAGACTCATGTGAACACCACCACCTGCAAGTTCCCCTCCAAACAACTCATCATCCTGACTTGGAAATATATCGCCATTTCTTCACTGTCGCTGGGGTAAAATCCTGGAATTCCCCCCTAACAGCACTGTGGGTGTACCTACACCACATGGACTGCAGCGGTTCAAGAAGGCAGCTCACACCAACTTCTGAAGGGCAATTAGGGATGGACAATAAATGCTAGCCTAGGCAGCGATGCCCACATCCCATGAAGGAATAAAATAAAGAGCTTCTGCTCTCTTCAAGATCTCTATTGCTACTCAGTCATGTGATCTTGCATCATTATTGCATCAGCATTATGTATACTGCTGATATTAACCCTTTAGTCTATAGACCATACTGCTGTCCCAGGATATGAGGTGATTAGATGGAAGAATTTTGCAGTTGACTTTGGATGCTGTGCAAATGGAGGGGTTTGCAGCTTGGACTATTCATAATCCTGACTGAAGGAAGCTAAAAATGGAGAATGCTGCATTTCAAACTGCCTGAGATGCCTTCTTGAAGGAACTTATAGATTGACAAAGTGGAGAATTTGCATTTGGATTTCTTCAAAGTCCAACAATCAAGAATTGTTTTAAACATCTCAGAATGAGGTTATTTGGTCGATCACATTTCTTTGCCAGGGCTATCCAATTAGAACCAGTCTGCTGCATTTCCCCCGCCACCCCAGATACCAACTTATTTTTTTTTCCTTTTTCCAATATTTATCCACTTCTCTTTAGCAATTATTAGCAATTTTTCATTTATAACTGTCTCTGGTGGGCCATTCATGCCCTAACAACTCTCTGAACATATGAATTTTTACTCCTTTCACAATAGTGATCTCAAATTTTCTCCTCTAGTTGATCACCATTAATGACATTTAAAAAAAACTTTTTAACCCCTAGGTTTCATTGCCTAGCTGAGTGAAGCCCAAAGGCCAAGGAGATCTAAATATCTACAGATTAAATTGCCCACATTCCAAGTTAGTCCTGGTTCTTCATGTGGAACTGTCTACTCTAGTGCCTTTTGCCAATCCTGTCCCCATCGTTTTCTTTATAAATTCTTCCTTTCCAAACTCCTCTCCAGCTCCATTTTAGACAATGTTATGGTCTCGGTCTCTGCATCAAAGCATTCCAAACCCAAAATGACCCTCTAGGGAAAAGATGCTTCTAAATTACTTTAGTGTTCCAGTGATTATCCTCAGACGTGTTATATTTCAACAATCAGTGGAGATTATTGTTCACCATTCATCTGTCAAACTATGTGTTAATTATTTAAACGTTCATTAAGTTTCTCACTTAATTCTCTTACCCTTTCTGTTTCAGTGAGGGAAAACCCCAGCCTTTCTTTGTAACTGTAACCTTGCACTCTTGGTATAATTCCAGCATAACTTTGTTATGACCTTCCCATAACTCTGATACTGGGTGCCCAGAATTACATGTCAACATCAACTGTAGTCTAACTAATATCTTGTACACATTTACCATCACCTCTTCGCATTTTTGCCTCCAAGCACAAACTTAGGATCCTATTCACCTATACAGCAATATTTTGTCTAGACTCTTACTTTTAAAGATCTAAGTTTCTTATTTGTCTGTCAATCTCTCAATTCCTGGTTCACTCCATCTTACCATTTGCAGTGCACTTCCTTTCACAAAATAAATTACTTCATATTGCAAGACAATATGAAGTACTCTCAGCTAAAACGTTTTCACCAAAGATCCTCCATCCATCATAGTGTCAGAAGTGAGGTTGTTTGCTGATGTTTGCACAGTGTTTAGTTCCTTTTGCAACGTCTAGGAGAACGAAGCAGTTCATGCTTGCATGAGACCTAGACACCATTCGGACTTGGGCTGACAATATTTCCACCATGCAGAAGCTCGACACCACCTAGGACATAGTAGCCTGTTTAATTTGCACCCCATCCACCACTTTAAACATTCGCTCTTTCACTGCTAACATACTGCAGTTGCAGTGTGTGCCACCTACAAGGTGTACTGCAACAATTCATTTCAACAGCACCTCTCAGACCTATGACTTCTACCACCTAAAGGACAAAGTGCATGAAAGCACATTTCACCTCCAAGCTCTCCTCCTTTTTGCAGTACAATTTGTCTAAAATCTGCCAAATCAGTGCAAAATGTTGATAACTTTAAAGCATATGACATGTACAGTGCAAATTGAGTTTTCACAGCCTTTTGTGCTAGTTTAAAAAACATTGGGTGGGATTTTCCACTCCGTTTGTGGTGGGCATCATAGCAGGCGGGAGCAGAAAATATCTGGAGATTGCAAAGATCGGTTTTGTGCCGTTGTGAAACCAGTTTGCAATTGTCCGCTCCTCGCCTCAACGGTGGGCCGTGCCTCTCACCGTCATACATTGGGAACTTAATTTCAATACTTTTGCATCTCATTATAAGCCCTGCTCGCCAGAATCATCCCCCCATGCTCAATCATGATTTCAAGCAAGCTGACATGTTTCACAACGGTACATAAGCGACGCACACCTGGCAGGCTGCACTTCACTCAGGTCTTCGAGGTTTGTTTGCCGACCTTGCTTCGGGCAGCACTCACAGTCATCAGCGCCAGGCTTTGCAGGCAGCACCACATCACTTTTAGGGGAGCTCACGGGCAGGTCTCTAACTACCATCTTCAGCTGCTTCATCAATAACCTTCCATCCATCATAAGGTCAGAAATGGGGATGTTTGCTGATGTTTTCAACAGCTGCAGGACTAGGGTTTGCTTGGGGAAGGGGAATATCCCAGGGTGTGTGTGGGGGCACATGTTGATCTATGCAAATAGCCTCAAGCTGGTGAGGGATGAGGAGGCAGTCTCCAGAGGAAATGAAGCTAGATAGGTATGTGAGGGTATGTGTGAGAGAGTGAGTGATGTCCCTTGAGCTGGCAGTGAGTGAGATGCCAGTGGATGCGTGATGGCCTTGTGAGATTTCTTTTATTCAGTCACGGGATGTGGCCATCCCTAATTGCCCTTGAGAAGGTGGTGGTGAGCAGCTTTCTTGAACTGCTGCAGTCCATGTGGTGTAGGTACACCCACAGTGCTGTTAGGGAGGGAGTCCCAGGATTTCGAAGGAACGGTGATATATTTCCAAGTCAGGATGGTGAGTTGCTTGGAGGGGAACTTCCAGATGGTGGTGTCCCCATGTATTTGCTGCCCTTGTCCTTCTAGGTTGTAGCAGTCACGTGTTTGCAAGGTGCTGTCCAAGGAGGCTTGGTGAGTTCCTCCAGTGCATCTTGGAGATGGTACATGCTGCTGCCACTGTACATTGGTGGTGGAGGGAGTGAATGTTTGTGGATGTGGTGCCAATCAAGCAGGCTGCTTTGTCCTGGATGGTGTCAAGCTCCTTGAGTGTTGTTGGGGCTGCACTCATCCAGGCAGGTGGGGAGTATTCCATCACACTCCTGACTTGTGCCATGTAGATGGTGGGCAGGCTTTGGGGAGTCAGGAGGTGAGTTACTCACTGCAGGATTCCTAGCCTCTGACCTGCTCTTGTAGCTACAGTATTTATATAGCAGTCCAGTGCAGTTTCTGCTCAATGGTAATCCCCAGAATGTAGATAGTGGGGGATTCAGTGATTGTAATGCCATTGAGGGTCAAGGGGTGTTGGTTAGATTCTCTCTTGTTAGAAATGGTCATCGCCAAGCACTTGTGTGGCACTAATATTACTTGCCACTTGCCAGCCCAAGCCTGGATATTGTCCAGGTCTTGCTGCATTTGGACATGGACTGCTTCAGTATCTGAGGAGTCGAGAATAGTGCTTAACATTGTGAATTCATCAGCGAACATCCTCACTCCTGACCTTATGATGGAAGGAAGGTTATTGATGAATCAGCTGAGGATGGTTGGGCCTAGGACACCACCCTGAGGAACCCCTGCAGTGATATCCTGGAACTGAGATGACTGACCTCCGACAAACACAACCATCTTCCTTTATGCTAGGTATGACTCAAATCAGCAGAGAGTTTCCCCCCTGATTCCCTTTGACTCCAGTTTTGCTAGGGCTCCTTGATGCCACACTCGGTCAAATGCTGGCTTGATGTTGAGGGCGGTCACTCTCACCACACCTCGGGAGTTCAGCTCTTTTGTCCATGTTTGAACCAAGGCTGTAATGAGGTCAGGAGCTGAGTGGCTAAGCAAGCGCTGCTTGATAACACTATTGATGACCCCTTCCATCACTTTACTGAGTGTGTGAGTTTAGAGTGATGAGATGGTTGCCTTACCCTGATAGCATGGAAGAAATCATTCATCCCCTTTTTGCATTGGATGACCAACCTTCTCTGTGCAACATTGGCACCGGTCACCACTGCCACCACCCCCCAAGCCAACATGGTCAGTTTGCTGGACATCCTGCTGCGGGGTGCTGCGGTTGGAGGACATCACGGTGGGCCTCCAAAAGGCATTCCAGGAACTGTTTACTCAACAGACCTTGGCTTTTGGGGCCATGTCTCCACTGGAGCAATCCTGGGCTGTAAGCATCGAGGATTGTGTGCGCGGCTGCAGTTTCGATATGGCAGCTGGAGTGAGGAAACAGTGAGGTAACGGCGTGGTGGGCGATTCAGAGGCCGCCCACCAGCGAAACGGGATGTTTCCAGTGGCTGCATAATTAATGAGGTGGGAAGCAGAAGATACGGTGCAAAAACCCACCCTGTAGCTGGCGTGAGAAACGTCTTTTCTCACGCCAGGCACTGCACTGAGTGCAATTCATGGAAAATTCCATTCCTTGTGCCAGAAGTTGATCCTGCCCAGGAAGCTGGCCATGGCTGGGTCAAATCAGTCACCATGGTAAGTTTCTGCTAATTGCTTCTATTTGTGGGCCTTCAAGGAGGCTCTTAAATTTAAGTTGTTTCTTTTGTGCAAGGACACTAATTGGCACATTGTCAAAACTTTTGAATCATTTTTAAATTTACTAAGAAACTGGCTACTCTACACCAATATAACCAGAAAACAATTCTGTATACCTTTTTAAAGTAATTTTCAGCTATTAAATATTGGAATTGTCAGCTGTATTAATCAAACTGAATCAAGTTAAGCAAAAAATGTTAAAGCAATTTACTGTGCAATTATTTTGGGTCATGGTAGATTTTATTGTAATATGCCTTTAAGGGATAACAGCATGCCATCACTCAAAAGAAAGTGTGTCATGCAATCCAGCCTCAGTTTCACTTTCACCTGTGAACAGACCACAGCACACGCAACCGCGCTGCTGATGTCTTCAAGCTTCAGTCCTGTCAGTTCCATTAGTGGGACAGCACATCAAGTGGATCAGCACCGGGTTAGCTCAGTTGGGAAAGATGAATGGGCCGGATCAAAAGCAAGCATGGGAGAGTGAAGCGAAAAAGCACACAAAACCATCGTAAAAATTGGGCCAGAGAAGGTTGTGATTATGATGGGCGGAGCTTCAGAAAAGCACGCGAAAGTGGCTGTGGCAACACTCAGCCCTGGTACTAAAGGAGAAAGAAGGTCAAAGGGATATTGTCAAAATGTCCACAAAATTCCCCAGTTTGAATTGGGATGCAGCGGACCTACTACCCAAATTCAAAATGTTTAAACAACATTCAGAGCTATGGTTTCTTGATTCAGGTGTGTCTGAACCAGACAAGCAAACCATAAAAATTCAACTAGCAATTGGAAGTGAAGCTCTACACAGGCTAAGTACATCACGATTAACAACCGAAGAGCTAAAGGATCCCCAAAAGATATGGACTACATTGGAAGACTAGTTCAGTATCAGGTTAAACTTTTGTATTCATTGAATGGAGTTCATGTCATTTTGACAACAGCCTGCAGAATACATAGACCATTTTGTCAACAGATGTCGAGAAAAGGCTACGTACTGTGATTTTTCAGATTCAGAGCTAGCAAACAGATTGTGGAGTTGGTGATCACATCCACTCCAATTGGAGAATTCCAGCAGGATCTGCTAGACAAGCCCAAAACACATAGCATCGAAGGACTACTCAAGGATGGATGTAAGTACGAAGCGATCCTCGCAGGTCGACGAAGCTTACAGGCCGTAAGTACAACTCCAATTGTTGATGCACTCATTAGAATGTCCAAACATAGCAAGATATGTGGAAGGTGTGGCCTTCTGCATGCACCAAGGAAAAGCCCAGCTTTTCATCAATCCTGCAAAGCGTGTGGCAGAAAGGGCCATTGGCAGCGGCAGTGCACTAGAGCAAAGGCTGATACAGCTACAAAGAGACATGCGCTGATCCAAACTGACCGTACACAATGGGTAACTTCAGCAATAAGATGACCATCCGGTATCCCATCAGAGACTTATACATGTGGGGGTTGACAAACCAGAAAATGATGATGATGCACACGATGAGACAAAGAGTGGTAAACATATGTTTCACATTGTCAGTCTTGTGGAAAATGTAGATGCCATCACACCTTCTGAAGTATTTGCCAAGATTCAAATTATCTGCCCTAAGAAAGTTGATAACTACTTGTTGTTGGCCAATATTTACATGGGGCAAGTGTCAACATACTACCCCTGCAAATTCTAAAAGATGTACCCACAGAAATGGAAGGCCATAACAAAACTTCCTAATGCAAAACTTTCAGTGCACAACGGTTTACTAATTCCAAGTGCAGGATCCATATTCCTGGAGTGCATGTGCAATCAATCCTTCTGTGTGCCACAAATGTTCCCTGTTGTGGTGACTAAAGACCCAGCAATTGTAGATCTACTGGTATACCGCGTCCTGGTACTAGTGACAATCCATGGAGTCAGTCAGACCTCATATGGCAGGTCAACCTCAGAAACTATTCCTTTCACCTCAGTTCATGACTTAACATCAAAATTTCTAGAATGTTTTGACAAAATGGTCAGTTTCAAGGGAGCTACAACATTACACTTGCAGGAGAATGCAAGTCCGTCAATTGTTCCACCACGTAAGTGCAGCATCCATTTACAAGACAAGTTCAAGGTACAACTAGACAAAATGGATAAAGACAGAATCATCAGAAGCATATAAGAATGCACAGACAGGTGCAGATCAATTACATGTGTCATAAAGAAGGATGGATCATTAAATGTATTCCTCAATCCATGACATTTAAACACAGCTTTTAAATGTTGTCCTACCAAATACCATTGTGAGAAGAGTTAAATCCGAGATATGGAGGTGCAAAATTCTTCTTGAAGTTTGATGTCAAGTATGGCTACTGGTTGGTGCATCTTGTGGAGAAGTCCCAAGAGATTACTACATTTTATACCCTGTTCAGACGATACTGTTTACAACAACTTCCTTTTAGGCTATCTGTTAGCCAGGATCTCTTTCAAGTTCACATGGACCACATTACATTCATTTTGTCCAATATCACCAGTGACGTTGCTGTTGTGGGAAGAACAAAACAAGAACGTGACCATAACCTGCATTTATTGAGCAAGCGACACATAATGAAGGGTTGATGTTTAACAGTCTGAAATGTGCCATCAACATACAGCAGATCAATGTCTTTGGTTGTTCCTATTCCAGTGCTGCATGTGTCCCGATTCATGTAAAATAGAGGATATTAAAGCCTCAAGATACTGGACCTCCTCAAGATAAGGACGATCTTCAAAGATGTCTAGGTCTCTTTAATTTCTTGTTTCCATACATTGTCAATTTCACTCAAAAATCATCATCGCTAAGGGAATTGTTGAGAAAGGATATGCCTTTCCTGTGGCACGAAGACCACCAATACCTCTTTGAAGCACTGAAACAGTCATTGTCAGAAGTATCAACATTGCAATTTAACGATCCCAAGGAGACAACTACCCTGGAGATAGATGCCTCACAGAAAGGCCTGGGAGCATGCATACTACAAAAAGGTTAACAGGTTGCATTTGCTTCAAAATCTCTGTGACGCAATCCAGCATCGAGTGGGAAACATTAGCTCTAGTGTTTGGAATCATGCTTTTTCATACCTATCAATTTAGCAAAAGATTTGTGGTAGAGACTGAACACAAGTCACTAAAGATAATTTGGTGAAAACCATTGGCAAGTGCACCACCAAGATTGCAAGGTCATTTAAGGCTACTGCAATCAGATACAATCCAGGTAACTTGATGGTCACATCAGATACACTTAGCAGATTGCCTAACCCATCAAAAAGATAAGACATATGCTTGGAGCTACAAGTTGACTTAATTGACATTGAACTTGAAGATGTTCTCTAAATTGATCTGGTCCATTTTGCACAATGCAAATGCCACCAGCTACACAAAGAAATGGCAAATGATCCTGCATTACAGAAACAGTGGAAAACCATCATAGAGGGATGGCCTGATCAATTTAGCATGTCCACAAATTCGTGAGACAATTTTAGTCTTAACAGGATGAGCTAGACATCACCCAGGGATTGATTTTAAAGGCAGGCAGGTCACCACACCAGAACTTTGTGAACTGATATTCTTCAACAACTTCATCACTCACACATGGGGATAGATCAGATGAGAAGACTTACAAGACAGACAGTCTATCAGCTGGGCATGAACAGCAATATTTAAGTCTTTGTCAGGAAGTGTGAGGCATGTCAAGAGCATATTCCAAGTCAGCACAAAGAACCACAGATTCAACATGCAGTTCCTACATGTCCTTGGTCAAAAGTCACATTTGACCTCTTTCATGTCCATGGTACTGACTACATTGTCATCGTCGACTACTTTACCAAGTACCCCACCATTCAACAATCACACAAAACATCAAGCACAACTGTCATGCGCACTCTAAGTGCTATTTTCAGTTTATCTGGTGTACCTAGAGAGATCATTATGGATAGCAGTCTGCAATTTATTGATAAGCCATTTTAGGATATGTATGAGAAGTAGAATATTAATCACACTACTTCTTCTCCTCATTAATCTGGATCTAACAGCCTGTCTGAATGAATGATTTGCACGGTGAAATCCCTACTTCTCAAATGTAAACAGACCAAGCAATATTGCAATGTTATAATTGAGAGTGACATTCTACCCTCCTGGAAAGTAGAGAGCAATTTGCAAAACTGCAATAGAAGGTGACCAATGTGCATGATAGAAATGTGAGTACAGAATTGCCAAGTTTGCAGTTGGGACAAGAAGTTCACATCCAGAATACTGCAGAAGGTACATGGCAACCTGTCAAGGTGACAAGGATTTGTTCAGAACCAAGTTCCTATGAAGTCATTGCACACAAAGGCACAATAGTGAGGCGTAACCGAAGACAAATCAGATCCATTCCAGCTCCTCAACTACCATACAGTTGTATTGCATCAAGGACAAGATCCAAAATGCAACCAGGAACATCATCCAAGAATGACAATCCCATAGATATCAATGTGAGCAATTATGGCATGCCCAGACAAGGTTACTATTACAAGATATGGGTGTACCAACAGATTACCTCTACACTTTAGAATTCATAGCTTCATCAGTTCTATACACTTATGTAATGATAACTAAACATGAACATATGTTGCAAATAGTTATGCTTCTGCGGAAAGGGGGAAAGTATCTTTAAAAATAAAGGGGAATATTGTATATGTCTTTAAGGGATAGTAGCATGCGATCACGAGAAGGGAAGAGTCAGGCATAGCCCTGCTGCTGACATCTTGAAGCTTTCTTTCCACATGTATATGTTCTCATGTGTCTAGTTTAAATAAGTGCACTCACAATGTGTTTACACAATCCCTTATGAATGATTGGTGCCTTTAGCTCATTACAAAGACATGACAGATATTACATTTGGAGATATGAAAATTAACTTGAGTAGCAACTTGAGAAAAGAACGTTCTCAAATCTAGCGGAAATTTGGGCCTAAATTGTACCCAGATCGCCCACCATGCCCAAAGCAAAGATTCTACCAAATAATGTCTACAAAGGAGTATGATTATTTTACTGCGAGTTTTAAAAATGCTTTCAATTAGACTATCAGAACTAATCATTTATAAGCTTCACTTCCTGCACTCATAGTGTATGAGAACTTCACTTAGTGGCCTGAATCACTTTGTTTTTTTTTCTGACAGGATTTTTATGCTGTATTGATGATGCTAGCAAATAGTGGTGTAGTAGTAATGTCATTGGACTAGTAATCCAGAGGCCCTGACTAATGCCCTTAGGTCATGGGTTCCAAGGCAGCAGGTGGAATTTAAAATTCACTTAATTAATCTGGAAAAGAAAGCTAGTCTAAGTAACAGTGGCCATGGAACTATCATAATGCAAAAGTTCATCTGGTTCACTAATGCCCTTTAGAGAAGGAAATCTGCCATCCTTATCCAGCCTACATATGAGTCCAGACCCACAGCCATGTGGTTGACTCCTAACTGCCCTCTGCTGTGGCAGTTAGTGATAGGAAACAATTGCTGACCTTGCTAGCAACGCCCACAATCCCATTTAACAAGTACAGCTAAATATAATTTAGTTTTAGATGTTAGGAGCTCACTTAGAGTTCCAAAATGGCACCTATGGTGCACGCACACAATTTTGATGCAAAGTGCATCAGGTGTCAGCATGGTAAAGTGTTTAGCCTGTATGCATCTAACGTCTGTAGAATAGGCAGATCATGAAGCCAATCAGCATGTAACAATGATGTGATACCATGCTGCCACTTTAGAGCCCCACACTCTAGCTCAAGCCCACTCTTAACCTTACATCATCTGCAACTTGGACATCAGAAAAAAGTTAGGGATCAGGGGGAAATGGGGTGTAAGAGTATTAGGATTTTTAAAAACTTTGTCCTTGGGATGTGGGTGTCACTGGCTAGGCCAGCATTTATTGCCCATCCCACATTGGTGTGAGTCTGCAATCACAAGTAGGCCAGACCAGGTAAGAACAGCAGATTTCCTTCCCTAAAGGACAGTAGTGAACCAGATCTTACAACAGTCAATAATAGTTTCACAGTCACTATTAGACTTTTAATTCCAGATTTTTATTGAATTCAAATTCCACCTCTCACCCCGCCTCCTAGTTGATCCCTGCTGCCTCCAGCTATGTCCCACCTTCTCCTGCAAGAGAGTGGGAAGAGTGTCAGTGAGTGTCTTGCAACATGTTTGGGTGAAGTGGCTGTCATGATTAAATAACTGGCAGTGTGTGAAAGCTATGAGATATAGGTCCAAGGCCATTGAACTTCTTGTGGCACTGCATTTAGCACTTTGACACTTGATTCCTGACTTTGTAACCTCCATAGCTATCCAGTCCCACTGTCTTTAGAGCATGTGTCTGGAGGGCTCCTATGCCCGCCACTAAGGCCGCCAGTGCAGCCGCCTTGGAGCCACTGTCTCCCATGTTGTGCCATACTTCACTGCTTCCCAGGTCAGATTCACTTCTCGCAACTGCCAGCACCTCTTCCAGCCTGAATGCACCTCCCCTTTAAAAGGTGCTTTAAGCAGTGCAGGCTAGTTTTAAGTAGTGTTAGGGTGTTACAATGTTTTGCCCCCAGCTGATACATGCAGCCAATGGACAACACAGCTTAACACTGTCAGAGTGCAGCACTCGTTCAAATTAACAGGCTGCACAAAGTTGGCCTGCTACCTGCACTGCATTGAACAGGCACAGGTTAACCATGCATCACTATCCCCATGTCATCACTATCTCCCATTTGAGGGAGATATCCAATTTAGCCCTGAGCACTTGCAGCAATGTAGTACTTCCTTTAGCAAGTGTCGGCTCAGATCATACAATCAAATCCTGGCTGAGGTTTTGATGTGATACCATGCTGCCACTTTAGAGCCCCACACTCTAGCTCAAGCCCACTCTTAACCTTACATCATCTGCAACTTGGACATCAGAAAAGGAGTAAGGATAAGGATAAGGAGTAAGAGCACAACCACTGAGCCAAGCTCATATTGTAATCAACAAGACATGTAGATATGCAGATTACAGCTTCTGGATAGCATAAACAGATTTAAAGAATTTCATTGATCATCTCACCCCAGATGCTGCATTAAACCATCCTCAATCGGTTGAAAATGGAGTTGTTAGACATTCATTAACTCAATCCAACAGAGCCTTTCTAGCTTTGTATTTCAGTCACCTTGATGGCTAGAGAGCATTACAGTAGAACATTTATTTTAATCCAATACTGTGTCTTGTTCATTATGCAGGGAAGAATATTTTTAGTTTAGGCAAATAAACAAAAAAAATCAGGCACATTGCAGCTTGTTCCAAGAGAGTTAAAAGCCCAGTGCACGAATTATTCTCAATTTGCTCCCATCACCATTGTTTTTTTATTGTTTACATATGGACAGATCTGAGAAGTTCAAGGTCCAGGCCAAAATCTCTTCTTTCATAACCCCTATAAAATGGAAGAACAGCCTCGTCTTTATGGGAATTGGCAGCCTTTAAACAAACACATTACAAATACATCTCCACATTTACAGTCAAGCTGCTGCATTGACACAGGACCAAATAACAATGTGCAAATGAAGATTTATCGACATATTTGAATTTTGTGTGAAACTAGAGAACCATTATTGTCGCAAGAGTACTAGACTGAAAAGCCAGGTGATGATATCAGGAAGCACAAATCAAAGAGGTCATACAGCCGACTTAATTGATCTATTTGTTTAGGCCAGTATGAACTATCATCCTCCTCATTTCTCTCCAAGTTTATGGCCTTCTGCAGTAAGCTGAATCATGATCTGATCCATTTCTTTTTAAACATTTCTACTCTATGTACAATGCAATTTAGCACAGACTCAATATGAAGTTGTTGCCTAGTTTGTAATTTTTGTTCAGCTCAGTCCTTCTCCATAACCAATTCATCTAGAGCTGCTGGAGTACTGAGTTAGTTTAATTGGCATAATATACACTGGGTTTGTGTAGTTGAAAAAGGCACAATGCATGGACATGCTCCTTCTGTCTGCGAAGGACAGGGCCCTATATGTCAATATATGTATCTTCTAGCATGCATAAGTGAGCCATGCTGTGACCCTGACTGATGTACTTAAATTGGTTTTCTTGTAATGTAATTCTTGGCACAATTGGGATTGTTTAGCAAGTGTTGTCCAAACGCCAAATCACATCTAATGTTGGGCAATATGTTTTGAGTTTTGCAAAAACGGGCTGGTTTGGTATAGTCAGTACTTTGTTGTGAACAGCTGAAGTACATGCTGTTTGATATGATCCGCCAGTCATTGATATGTACAGCCTACATACCTGGCATCACACTGGCACTGAAATTCATATATCACATTACTCATTTGTGTGATAAGCACATTTTGTAACTAATCAAAGCTTAGGAGACAGCCATTCCCTGGTTCATTCACCATGGCAATGCCTTGACCAATCAGAGTCGACCTGCCTGGTTTGAATTTGAACAGTACCTTGGCAGTTAACTGTTGCCTGCTGCATTCTCCATGGCAATGCCTCTACCAATCAGAGTCCAAACGAGCACTGGTATGTTTTGCTCAGCTTTGGGTTTGTATGTTAGAGGAAACCCTGAAAGAGGGGTCAGGGGTTGGTCTAAATGTACATTTCTGAAACTGATCTTGGAAGTTCTTACGTCACATGCAACTAGCAAAGAAAAATTGTGTTATCAACTCAGTGTGTGTTAACTTCAAACCCAGAGCCCAGGGGTGAAAGAATAGATACTGAGATGCCCTCTTTATAAAGTGCCAATAATGAGATTACATAAATGCTGTGCATTGGAAACAATCACAGCTGTGTGGCATCAGTTGCAAAGCACAGGAAGCACATGATTTACAAAATGCTCAGAGTTAATGAAGGCCTGAAGGCACCTCTGCGAACTGAGACTGATTTTCCTTCATTAGAAAACTTGAACGCAGAAAGAGCTGGTTTTTTGCTGGTATATTTTAATAAATTAACAGTTTTTACACAAGTAAAAACAAGATGGGTCTTGGATTACCGTCTAGTAGTATTGTACTCAGTAGGTTTCTTTAGTCTGAAGTTTTATAAGTGGTTTTTATATTAATTCATGACATAGAAAGATAGCTTTCAATTCAGTAATCATAAAAGTGATACAAATTAAGTAACTAGATTACAGAATTGGGTTATGATGTTGAATATAATAGTGGCATTTTAATGGATATCATTTTTTTTGTTACTTTGAATGTTCCTCTTTTGTCCTTTACCTGCTTGCTCAAAGTAACCTCGCTTGATTTGTTTTCATATATAAATATACTAAAAAGTAAAGTAGTGGTTTTTGAGCCCTCATTAAAAGCTGGTGAGCAGCATCAATGTATTATTTACCACAGATTAGGCTTGAGGGGCCATATGGCCTACATTTGTTTCTATTGCTTACATGTCTGAAGTGTTAAACTACCATCTAACAAATACGTTAAATCAAGGGAATCCAATTTTGTGGTTTGCAGTCTACCATAATATCTATACTATATTTCTCATATGTATATAAATTACATTTTTCAAACTTCTTTTTTCTTGCAGGACACTCACAAGTGTGGTAGCATTTTCTGTAAATAAATATCTTAGTTGCTCTTCAGTTCCTAAAGCACTCACGTTAACAAGCTGGAGAGAATTGGTGCAAATATATGAAAGTACAAATGCTGATTATTTAGAAATGCAGTAGTGTAGATGAGGTATTGCATGGAAAAATGTTTTAAAAAGTAGCAGAAGTGAAGAAAGAAAGCCATCAAAAAATAGACCATGGGGGTTAAATTGACTAGACCTTAAAAATCAGCTCAAGGACCATGATGCTCAATTAACCTGCAACCCTTTGTGCTGCCTGATCTTTATGAACAGCTGGCACAAATCACTGCTGTTCATTGCCTGAATGCATCAGCAGGAGGCCCAATATCTTTAGTAACCTGCACTACTTAAAGCTAGTTTGTGTGTCTTAAAGGAGAAGGGCATTGTGGCTAGAGCCAGTGCTAGTAGTTATTTTACAACTAAATCTAGTTTGAAGAATGGGTGAATATTGGAAAGTGCGGGTCCTTAGGGTTTAGGACTCTGCACTCAAGTTTTTGCTAGAGTAGATGGAAAAGAGGAGTATCCTTACAAGGGGAAGGAGGTCTTCCCAATACAGGATGATCAAGGCAGTGGGAACAGATGGAGGTCAATGCTAGGAATCTAGCCCCAAAGTCATGGATGCAGTGCCGCAACAAGTTTAATGATCTTGCCCAATTGGTGAAGGTCGGTAAATGCATCTTCAAATGCTACATCCTACAAACTGCACCAGTAGTTTCAGGCACTGCACAATTCATCACACATCTACCATCAATCTCTATCAATCAAAATTCATACCTAACATTCAGAAGCTTCACTTCACCCTCACACACTTAGCACTGCTGCAAGCCTCACATCCACATGTCACAACTTGCACACACTGCCTGCTATTCAACTATGACAGCCACATCAGCCAAACAGACTGCAACACACTCACTGATACATTTCCCTCTCTCTTGCAGGACAAAGTGGACACATGCAATGGCAGTGGAGACTAAGTGGAGGAGGACTGCATGTCCTAACCACTTTGGAGGAGATAGTGTTGGCCATTATTGAAATGCCATTTCTGAGTCCATGGCCAGTGGTAGGATGAAACAATCGAAGGAGATGGTATATTCATACAGCATTCTCCTCCTCACATCCCCCTTATATCATATTACTTTCTAATTTATAAGTTGAAGACGATATATGTATGCACATTGTACCTCCACTGACTTCGCACACCCTACACAGCCCACAACCTTACTCTTGCGCATTTTTAATTTCAGATATGGCACAGCCAATGGTAAACGCTGCGCTGCTCAAATACCAAAGGGAAACTTGAAACAACTGCCACAACTATTTTGCAATTTGTATAAATTTTGAGATGTGTGCCTTGAATTCAGTAGTAATCAGACGACCAAGTCTTATAGGTTTTATACAAAACTAAATTAAACCTTTATTAATAGAAGAAATGATTTAAATACATACATTGATCTACAAATTACTACTGTGATAAGTTCTAAGTCCCCTAGTTAATCTAACTGCCATTTACATTTTCATTAAGCACAGTAAAACACAGGGATTTTAAAAGACCCAAACATAGAAACATGATACCCTGAACAATCCAATTCAAAGTGAGTTTTCTTAAGTTCAGTTCATTGTGGATAGCAGCTTGATGCACAGATGTTGCAGGCTTTTCACACTTGTTTTAGATCTTAGAATGTCTAGAATGTTGCATCACTAAACCTGGGGGCTGCAGTCTTCTTGCCTTCGTGCCTTTATACATATTTTCCCCTTTGAATGCAAATTCCCATTGTTTCACTATGTCTTTGGACTTTACCTCTCTGATAATAAAAATCTTTCATAGTACCACTTTTACCACTGGGCGGAATTTTCTGAGCCTGCTGGTGGTGGGCGTGATAGGTGACATGTGCAGAAAATATGGCGCGACCTGCTTCACGATGGTGAACAGTGGGCTGCGTTTCCCACCATCAGTCAGCGGGGAGCTAATTGTCGTACATCAGTATATAATTAAAAGGCCATCCCACTTGGCTCTGGGAACCTTGCCGTATCGTCCGTCCACATTGGCATGCTTTACTGCCGACGTTTTTCACAACAGCATGCAGGCGACGTGCACTTGGCGGCCTTCACTTTGGGGGAACTGAGGTGAGTGAGCAGCAGCGTTCACCACAGCTCGCCTGTTGTTTACAGACCTCAGGGGTGCCGGGGGATGGGGGCAACTGATGCCTGGCCCCGGAGGCTAACATTGGTGGGGGATGGGGGCAAGTGCTGGCCAGCCTCGGAGGCGACTGCTGAGGGGTTGGTGTCAAGTGCTGCCTGGTGCTGCATCCCGCGCACAGGCAATCAAGGTGGGGGGCATGGTAAGTGATGGAAGTGGCCACGCATTAGGCACACCTGTAAAAACTGACCATGCCTCTGCAACTGAGACAGATCAGGCGCAGCCACAGTGCTATGATTGGGGTCAGGCTCCTAGCCTGCCTGTCCATGCAAGCAACACGGAGGCACCAAAGGGCCACCAAGCACTCCATACCTTACCACCCGCCCCCGACCCCCTCATCCCCACCCATCACAGACTTCAAGTACACCACCACTTTATTGGACCGCGGAGCAGTTAAAGTGCACACGTTGTACAATCTCCTCGCCAACACTGGCCATGTAGCAGTCACTGCTGGAGGTGCTCACAGCCCCTTGTAATCTCAGCATCCCAGTTTGGACCAGTGTCCCCCATGTCGCAGGTTGACAGGGCAGCCATGCAGCGTACTCATCTCTGGCCATCCGAGGGATGACCAGCACTCTCTGGGAGGCATTAAGGGGTGGTCACACAGAGCCAGGAAAGATGCTAAGTACAGCCATGATAACCACGTCTCTCTCTTTCTCTCTTTAATGCTGCAGGAGGATGAAGTCAGGATCATGGATCCTGGTGACCTAGCTGTATGCCTGATGGCCTACAGAAACCATAGAAGGTGGAGGAGAGAGCGAATAAGTCTCCTGGCCGCGCAAAGGCAGGGGCAGCAACCTCATGAAGAAGGGGCAGCAGGGGCTCCCGCACACGCTGCCCAGGAGCGACAGTGAGCCGTGGCTGGCCGGTGCCTAGCGACACCCAGGGTCTATAGACACCGCCTGCCATTCCTGCAGATGACTGAGAATCAGTGTCACCAATGACTGCGCATGTCTAGGGACCTGGTGGCTCACATCTGCCACTTACTGCAGGACTTGGCACCAAGGGGGTATGGAGGGCATCCACTGCCAGTGGCTGTGAAAGTGACCGTGGTGCTCAATTTCTATATCAACAGCTCCTTCCAGGGCTCCACAGGTGACCTCTGTGGGATTTCACAATCCGCTGCCCACAAATGCATCCATGAAGTCACGGATCCCATCTTCTCCATGGTACACAACTTTGTGCATTTTGCTCGGGACCGGGACAGCCAGGATGCAAGGGCCATTGTATTCGCCCTGATCTCGGGATTCCCACAGGTGCAGGGTGTGATTAACTGCACTCATGCGGCGCTCAGGTCTCCATCGCTACACTCGGTGAATTTCATCGACCACAAGGGCTTCCACTCACTGAACGTGCAGCTGGTATGCGACCACCACAAACACATCCTGCAGGTATGCGCATGGTTTCCAGGGAGTGTGCACGAAGCCTACATCCTGGTTCGCTTGAGATCCTTGACATCTTCCAGGGTCCACAAAGGCTGCAGGGTTGGCTCCTCAGGGACAAGGGCTACCCACAGAGGCCATAGCTACCTGTGCGGTGGCCTCAGATTGCAGCAGAGCAACGCTATAATGAGGGCAATGCAGCAACTCACCACTTGGAGGAACAGACCATCTGGATGCTGAAGATGCAGTTCCGGTGCCTGGACCGGTCTGGCAGAGCCCTGCGGTACAATCTGCAGGGGCTATCACGCATTGCCATCATCTGCTGCGCCCTTTACAACCTGGCGCTGTGACGGGGAGAGGAGCTGGCTGAGGAGGAGATGGAGGAGCTGCATGTCTCCTCTGATGAGAAGGACGCCGCCGGGTATGAAGGTGAGGGGGTCCTCGGTGGTGACGATGATGGGGATGAGGCTCTCGCACTGGCCAGACAAGGCAGGTGCGCCCTTTATAGCTGCTAGATTTGTGGAGGATGATGACAACATGCAATGATGTGTCCCCCGTAGCTCCTCACATCGCAGTTGTGAACTTTTGACTCCGGTCTGGCTTATCTCAACACCAATACCCTCTGTGAGAATGCTCTTGTCATGGAGATGCAGTGGAGGCCCTAATAGTCGCTCAATCGCAGGAGGACGATGACAACATGCAGTGAGGACTCTCCGTAGATCCTCACATGGATTCTGAGAATGTCTGACTCCTGTCTGGCCGAGGGCAGCTCGCTTGCACTCTGTGATCAGGGCCATCTCAGAGAATTCTGTGGTGCCTGCCCACTACATTCTGGCAGCAATGACCAGCATCGCCAAGGTGCAGGCATCAGTAATGTTTCCAGCAAGTGTGAGGCTGGACCATATCTTTGGTCTGAAGGCTGCACACAGCACAGGGAACAGGCCCTGGACTGAGACATCTGTCTTTATCTTGTGCAGAAAGGTTTCACATCTGAGTATCAAGAACACTGCTCATCAGAACAAGAAGCCATAGGCAGGGAGGCATTCTTAGGAGTTTATTGACAATAGTGAACAGTATGTACAAGTGATCAACACGCGTGCCCAGGCTGTGCAACTACATTTACCTAATTTTCCTAACCCTGCTGCTATGTCTTGGTACTCCCTGGACATTCACAGCGGAGGTGGAAGCAGTCTACTGACTGTGACGTCCTGGCTGTGATGACTTTGGTGGGCGCCCTCTGGAGGGCTGAGACTTGGAGGGCCCTGGCCTGCTTTCGGGGTCCTGCTGTGTGGCAATGGCACCCTTCTCGGCCTGTGAAGCTGGAGCTGCGGAGGTCACAGGAAGAGGGGAGTCAGATGGACCATTCACTCCCAGAGTCACCTGGGTGGATGGCCTTGGAGCGTGCACCTGCTGATCCTCCTCCCTATGGGTGCCCGAGGGCCCCTGGCTGATTCCGTGATTGGAAGGGGTAGCTGGAGTGAGATCAAACTGCCCAGCACCCCTCTCGCATAAACACTGTTGGAGGCCAACTGTGGTACCAGCGATGGAGTTAAGTCCGCGCAGCAGTGCAGGAGTGACATTATGCACCAAGGTCATCATGGCAGCCGCCATACTGCCAGTGTTGACCTCGGTCCATTACAATGCTGGCACTATCACCTCAGTCTGAAGATGGACAGACTATTCCATCGTGCCTTGCAATCTGAGGAGTGCAGCGGACATCCCTTCCTGATGTTCCTGAGCTTGCCTTTGCAGCTCCAGCAACTGAAATATGTCGGATTCCAGGGGCTCATCGTCTGACTTGGACTCGAGAGGTTTCTGGCCTCCAGCAGTCCTCCTAGTGCCAGAAGCCTGGGAAGTCCCTGCCTCTGCCTGCTGTGGATCTGACAGTGCAACGTGCTCACCAGACTGTGACCCCGAGGCTACTCTAGAACTAGGTCCCACAGAGGTGTTTGTCTCTGCGCTGGTGGAGGTGTGGGTGAGCACTGTGAACGGTCTTCTAGGAGGGGGTCAGCAGATTCCTCTTCTGGGGTTCCTTCGGAGCTTGATTGGAGGCCCTAGGTTGTGGACTCCATTGGCTGTTTCCCAGGTGTGCCTGTGAAAGCAAAGAGAGACGATTAGTGCATGGCAGTGGCCTGTGAAAGAGGACAAATCACTCACAGCATGGTTGTCTGATAGATGTTGCACTGCTGGATCCTCACTTGGTAGAATAGTGCCGATCTCACCGTCAGCACAGGACCAGTTCCAGTCATCGCTGGCCAGCTGGATGACTCTGTTTTCAAATTCTGTCAGAACTTTGATCTCCAGCATCCCTCCACCTGTCTGCGACCTTTCCCTCCTGTTGTGAGTCAGTTTGTCCTGCATGGATAGAGATGGGGAGAGTGTATCAGGACGCCTGCCGGGCTAGAGGATAAGTATGCTTGGCCTGTGTTGATGGTGAGTTGTCCCATGGATGGGATGAGGACAATGATGGTGTGTGTGAAAGAATGAATGGTGATGGCCCTTGCACTGGCAGTGAGTGAGGGCCCTGTGGCTGTGTGATGGGTTTGTGAGTTGGCAGTGATGTAAAGAGTGACTTACCCTGGCGGAAGGGAGGAGATCATTCATTCTTTTGTGGCACTGGGTGGCTGTCCTCCTCTGTAGGGTGTTCGTGCTGACCACCGCTGCCACCGCCTCCTAAGCCGCGTTGGTGACATTGCTACCCATCCTGCTGTCAGAGCGGGGGCAGAGTACATCCCGGCGGGACTCCACGGCATCCAGCAGTCGCTCGAGGGACCCATCGTTGAAGCGAGGGGTTGCGGTCTTTTTGCCTTTGCTGGCCATGTCTCCCGGGCAGCGGTGGTGAGCTGGTGGCGATGAGCGCTTTGCTGGCGGCTGCCTTTTAAAGATGGTGGCCAGCCATCCAAGGCTTGGAAAGATACGGCGTGAAAACCCACTATTTTCATTGGCGGGCAGGACTCCATTTTACCTGCCCGCTACCGCACTTAGTGCAATTCTGGGAAAATTCAGCCCACTATTTCTGAACTTCACCTGCCTAGGTGACACATTTCACCCCTCCTTTGAAATCAATCTTGTCTAGTTTATTTAAAAATGCAAATGTTCCTTTTACCTATGTTTATCTACTTAACATTTCAAACCTAGCTTATCTCCTGATACATCAAAGCCTTCAGACCAGCTGCCTTTAATTAGTTGTTGTCTGGCGCACTGACCTTTACCTCACAGAGGCTGAGCGTCAACTCGCAGACACTTCCTCCTACCTCCCCCTGGACCATGACCCCACCACTGAATCAAGCCATTGTTTCCAGGACTGTTACTGACCTCATCTCCTCTGGAGATCTTCCTTCCACAGTTTCCAATCTCATAGTCTCCCAACCTCGGACGGCCCGCTTCTACCTCCTACCCAAAATCCACAAACAGGACTGTCCCGGCAGACCGATCGTGTCAGCCTGTCCCTGCCCACAGAACTCATTTCTTGCTATCTTGACTCCATTCTCTCTCCCCTTGTCCAGTCCCTTCCCACTACATCCGTGATTCCTCTGACACCCTACATCATATCAACAATTTCCAGTTCCCTGGCCCCAACCGCCTCCTCTTCACCATGGACGTCCAATCCCTCTACACCTCCATCCCCCACCGAGATGGTCTGATGGCTCTCCGCTTCTTCCTCGAACAGAGGCCCGAACAAACCCCATCCACCACTACTCTCCTCCGTCTGGCTGAACTTGTTCTCACACTGAACAATTTCTCCTTAAACTCCTCTCACTTCCTCCAAATAAAAGGTGTGGCTATGGGTACCCACATGAGCCCCAGTTATGCCTGTCTCTTTATGGGGTATGTGGAACATTCCTTGTTCCAGTCCTACTCAGGCCCCCTCCCACAACTCTTTCTCCGGTACATTGATGATTGCTTCGGTGCTGCTTTATGCTCTCATCTGGACCTGGAAAAATTTATTAATTTTGCATCCAATTTCCAACCCTCCATTATTTTCACATGGTCCATCTCTGACACTTCCCTTCCCTTCCTTGACCTCTCTGTCTCAATTTCTGGTGATAGACTGTCCACCAATTTTCATTACAAGCCTACTGACTCCCACAGCTACCTCGACTACAGCTCCTCACACCCCGCTTCCTGTAAGGACTCCATCCCATTCTCTCAGTTCCTTCACCTCCATCGCATCTGTTCTGATGATGCCTCTTTCAAAAACAGTTCCTCTGACATGTCTTCCTTCTTCCTTAACCGAGGTTTTCCACCCATGGTGGTTGACAGGGCCCTCAACCGTGTCCGGCCCATCTCCTGCGCATCCACCCTCACACCTTCCTCTCCCTCCCAGAAGCATGATAGGGTCCCTTGTCCTCACTTATCATCCCACCAGCCTCCGCATTCAAAGGATCATCCTCCGCCATTTCCGCCAACTCCAGCATGATGCCACCACCAAACACATCTTCCCTTCACCCCCCCTGGTGGCATTCCGCAGGGATTGTTCCCTCTGGGACACCCTGGTCCACTTCTCCATCACCCCCTACACCTCAACCCCCTCCCACGGCACGTTCCCATGCAACCGCAGAAGGTGCAACACCTACCCCCTTACTTCCCCTCTTCTCACCGTCCAATGGCCCAAACACTCCTTTCAAGTGAAGCAGCATTTCACTTGCACTTCCCTCAATTTAGTCCACTGCATTTGTTGCTCCCAATGTGGTTTCCTCTACATTGGAGAGACCAAACGCAGACTGGATGACCGCTTTGCAGAACACCTTCGGTCTGTCCGCAAGCATGACCCAGACCTCCCTGTCGCTTGCCATTTCAACACTCCACCCTGCTCTCATGCCCACATGTCCATCCTTGGCCTGCTGCATTGTTCCAGTGAAGCTCAACGCAAACTGGAGGAACAGCACCTCATCTTCCGACTAGGCACTTTACAGCCTTCCAGACTGAATACTGAGTTCAACAATTTCAGATCATGAACTCTCTCCTCCATCCCCACCCCCTTTCCGATCCCCCCCTTTTTTTTTCAATAATTTATATAGATTTTTCTTTTCCCACCTATTTCCATTATTTTTAAATGTATTTCCATCCATTGTTTTATCTCTACCTTTTAGCCTATTTCGATCCCTTCCCTTCACCCCGCCCCACCAGGGCTATCTGTACCTTGCTTGTCCTGCTTTCTACCCTTCATTAGCATATTCCTTAGATAATATCAACACCTCTTTGTTCTTTTGTCTATGACATCTTTTGGCTATCTCCACCTATCACTGGCCCTCTATTCAGCTCTACTTGTCCCACCCCCCTTTAAACCAGCTTATATTTCACCTCTTTTTTATTTTTCCTTAGTTCTATTGAAGAGTCATACAGACTCAAAACGTTAACTGTGTTCCTCTCCGCAGTTGCTGCCAGACTTGCTGAGTTTTTCCAGGTATTTTTATTTTTGTTTTGGATTTCCAGCATCCGCAGTTTTTTGCGTTTGCCTTTAATTCATTTAGGTCACCACACACACAGACGTAGACCCATAGATCCCACTATTACTCTTTTACGATAAATTCCAATAACATTATGAGAATTATTATATCTTCCTGACAGATACCCAAGAGTTGCAACCTGACCAGGCAGTTAAGGAATGCCAAGGAAAGAGTGAAGATGAAAACATAGTGTCACTTGATTTCCCACTTGCAGCGGCCAGTTCAGATAGATACACTGCATGTATCATAGCAGACAGATGAAAGGCAGAATCTAAGCATGGTGAGGCACCGGCCATGAATGGGCTGCAGTCAGATCAGGTCAGGACTGCACAGGTGCTATATTTACAGAGAATGAGACCACACATGGGTTTCGCTGAAGAGGGCTCAGATGAGTGAAAGCTGATGGATGTGCACAATAAAATGCTTGGTGCATTACGAAGCCTGTAGGAAAGCCTGTGATCAATTTCAAATAGCGAGAAGGATTCCAGCACTAACTTGGCACGTTTTAGCCGCTGGCTGCAATGGTGGCTTCTCACACCACATCGTCACAATCCAGCCACATTGATAATGTATTCCTGGCAAAAACACTGTTTTGATGGTGGGCAGGCTCCAATTCACCCACCATGCCATCACCTCGCTGCTTCATCATGCCAGGCACCATATTTAAAGTGCAGCCGTACGCACACCTCTCAGTGCTTCTAGCCCAGGACTGCTGCACGGAAGACATGGCCCTGAAACTGAAGAAGACTACAGCCCCTTGGTTTAGTGATGCATCCCTTGAGCACCTTTTGGATGCCGTGCAGGCCCGCTGTGATGTCCTCCACCCCTGCTCTGGCTGCAGGAGGGGCAGCTACATTACCACTCCGGCTTGGTAAGTGATGTCAGTGCCAATGTTGCACAGAAGAGTTTGGCCATCAAATGCAGATAGAGGATGAATGATCTCATCTGTGCAGCCAGGGTAAGGCAACCATCTCATCACTCAAACCCATCACAAATTCACTGGCATCTCACTCACTACCAGCTCAAGGGACATCACTCACTCTCTCACACGCACCCTCACATATCCATCTGGCCTCATCTCCTCTGGAGACTGCCTCCTCAGCCCTCACCATCTTGAGGCCACTTGCACAGATCAACATGTGCCCCCACACACACCCTGGGATACCCCACTTCCCCAGTGCAGCTCTTCCCCTGCAGCCTCTTCCCTTGCCTGAGGCCACTTCTTCTTCTTCCCCAAGCAAGCCCTAGCCCAGCAGCCATTGAAAAGCCACCCATGCCTTATGGCTGATCTGGTGGGTAGAGGCCTACCTGTGAATCCCCCTAAGGGTGATGTGGTGCTGCCAGCGAAGCGCCTGGCGCTGATGACTGCGAGAGCTGCCCAAAGCAATGTAGGCAAACAAACCTCGAAGTCCTGAGCAAAGTGGAGCCTGCCAAGTGCACGCCTTATGTATGCTGTTTTAAAACACGCCGGCATGTTTTCCCACCGATGTGGGCAGATGATCCTGTGTGAGGGGATGGAATGATTCTGGCAGGCTGGCCATATAATGATATGCAGATATATTACAACGAGGTTCCCGACGAGCTGAGTGGATGATTGCAAACTGGTTTCACGACTTTTGGCCTTCTCACCATATTGCCTGCTCATGCCGCCGAACACGCCTGATGCCAGCGGGCACAGAAAATTCCGCCCATTGTTTCAGCATGTCAGTGGTCTGTTCTAACACATTTTGTGTGGCAGCATGGCTTTTGTTGAATGCATGCTGTGCAAGTGAGCATGGGTTTCACACCGGAGACATGAGCCTGCTATCAGCAAATAGCCCTTGTCGCCCAGTAGCCCTCCTTTGCTTTGCTGTGGTGGCTCACATACAGGTGGTACAGTGAACTGCCTCAGAATGGATATGTCTTACTACTGCCTGGATGCCTGCATGATTCACTGCCTATGGTCACGTACAAGCTGCATGTTGAGGGAGTGCAGTCCTGCAGGAAGCCATGTATTCATTCCATTTGCTTGACTCTACCAAAGGGAATGAAATATAGTCAACTCTCATTGATTAGAGAGTATTAGTGACATCCCTCACACAACAGTAGATGGCAAACTGAGAAATGTTGAATGAGAAATAATTAGAGATGGTGCATAAAAGTGCATCACTAAAAATCACAAACAAGGACTATATGGTTCTTGCTGTACTCTGTACTCTGAGGTTACAGCTGTGGCTGCAGCAGGAGGTAGATTTCAGTGAAGACATGCTTCTGGGAATACAGCAGACTTGCACACTGTTCCTCACCAAGGTTTAGGTAAGCCAATTGCTCCCTGAACACCATGGGTGGATATAGCCTCCTGCTGAGAGCCCTCTCTATACTTCATCCTCTCCCTGCAGCTTCCCCTGCCATTCTCCAATTCGTGATTTGCTCCAAGGAAAATGCCTACCAGTGCTCTCATGTCTGGAGCAACTAGTTTGTGCAGAAGCCATAAATTCAGCTGAAGGTCCTGCCCCACTTGCCACACTATTCCTTGGAAAACCTTGCAACTTGAAAGAATTAGGGAAAGCACCAAACACTCTGCGGTAAAGTGGAGTGCTATGTACCTTTAAGAGAATGTAGTTAGTTGACCATGTGACTGTATTGACCAATCGCTACACAGCAGGAGCTTCTTGGGTAGCTGTAAGTCTAGAGCTGGAGGTGTTTGAAGAAGCACATGGTGTTAGTCCTCTGTTCTTAGTTCCAATAAACCACCAGTGTTTGTTCAGTTAATCTGTTTCTCTGCCTGTATTGTTTCAAGCAGCAACTAATGTGTTAATGTCAAGGGCACAGCTAGCGTTCGCTGGACTAGGCGAACCTGATAACCAAAAATGTAAAACTGGCGACAAGGATAAACTGGATCAATTGATGACAATCAAGAAAGCTGCGGTAAGCTACGTTACTTTGCCACTATCTTGAAAGCTGTTTGAAAGCGCAGTCTCCTTAGTCATCAAGTATGCTGCAGTTTGGGCATCTTGAACCATTCGACCCCGTTTCCGATGACTGGTCTCATTACGTCAAATGCCTAACATGCTTCTTTGTTGCTAACATCATCGCAGGGGAGGACAAGAAGAGGGTGATTCTTTTGTCCACATGCGGAAGCAAAACGTATGGGCTGATCCGCAGCCTCATGTCACCTAACACCCCCGAAATGGAGACTTTCGACAAGTTAGTAAATATTGTAAAAAAAACACCTGAAGCCAAAGCACTCAGTCACTATGCAACATTTTAAATTCAATTTGAGAAATAGGCTTCCAGAGGACACAATCACTGGCTATGTAGCTGCTTTAAAGGAATTAATGGAATATTGTGAGTTTGGAACTTCAATTAGTGACATGTTGAGAGACTGATTGGTATGTGGAATCGGGGACGATGCTATTCAAAAGCGATTGCTATCTGAAACTATTCTAGACTTCAGTAAGGCATTAGAATTGGCAGCAGCCATGGAGAGCACTGTTAGAGACTCGGAGGCAATAAAAGATGCACAAAATGGCACCGTCCATCTTGTAGGTGGGAAGGGCCGGTAACAAAAGGCACAAAAACATCGGAATCCACAGAAATGTGGGGAACACCCACTATATACAGACCATTGAAGAACAACAGAACTACAGTGAAAACCCACAACATTAATGAGAGAAATGCATCCAGGCAGCCTGCACGCGATCGACAATTCAGAAATATCAAATGCTTTTCCTGCCACCACAATGGTCATACAATGCGGCACTGTCAAGATAGGCTGAGTCAGCATTTTAAAAACAAAGGCAGAAATCGCGAAGCCTGTCTTGTTGAAGAACCAGAGGAAGCAGAATCTGAAATCTATTCATTATACAACCTGAAACTGGGTAGAACTGAGCCAATCCAGGTAGTCATTAGAGTCGATGAACACACCATCAAGATGGAGGTCGCTACTGGGACATCAATGTCTGTCATAGGAGAATATATGTTCACTTGAATAAAGGAGTCCATCCTTTAAGTTTGGAACAATTGGACACTAAATAAAAAACATATACGGGCGAAGAAATAAGACTGAAGGGGATATGTCAAATCCTGGTGCGGTACGGGGATCAGTCTGCAAATTTACCCCTTCCGTATTAGCTGGGGCAGGTTCCAATTTAATTGATTGCAACTGGTTCAAAAAGATTAAATTGCAATGGGCCAACATTTTTCAAATCAGAACAAGAAACTTACAGGAATTGCTACAAAAGTACGCTTTCATTTTCAGTGACGAGTTAGGAAGGATTTATGGGCTACAAGCCAAAATCCACATAGACCAAAACACAACCCTCAGATTTATCAGAGCCAGACCAGCCCCTTATGCTCTGCAGGAGAAGGTCAAGACCGAGATAAATAGGCTGGAAATGTTGCGTATCTTACAACCAGTGCAATTTTCTGAGTGGGTGGCACCCACAGTACCCGTGCTGAAGCCGGACCAAAGTGTTCACTTATGCGATGACTATTAGTTAACTGTAAACAGAGTGGCCAAACTTGAAAGACACTCAATACTGAAGATTGACGAATTATATTTGAAATTAGCAGGGGGCAGCACATGTTCAAAACTTGACATGAGCCATGCCTACCAGCAGGTAGAGTTGGAAGAAGGCTCTAGGGAATTCGTGACCATCAATACACATTGAGGATTGTATCAATACACTTGACTACCCTTTGGGGTCTCATGGACGTGTGCTATTTTCCAGCATACCGTGGAAAATCTGCTTCAGGGATTGTCCCATGTCATTGTTTATCTGGATGATGTCTTAGTCACTGGACGAACTGACGAAGAACACTTAGCTAATTTGAAGGAGGTGCTGAAATGCTTTTCACAAGCGGGGCTGCACTTGAAGCGAAAAAAATGTCTTTTCCAAGGTTGTTTACTTGGGCCATAAGGTCAATGTGCAGGGCCTGCATCCCATGGAAGAAAAGGTCAAGGCTATTCGCGAGGCATCTGCACCGAGAAACACTACAGAACTAAAGGCCTTCTTAGGCATGATAAACTACTATGGGCGATTTCTCCCAAATCTATCAACTGTACTGGCTCCGTTATACACATTGCTTAAGAAAAACCTTAAATGGATTTGTCAAGCTCCACACCAGGATGTGTTTCTGAAGGTAAAGCAATTGTTAAGACCATTGGCCCTATTGGTCACTTTGACTCAAAAAATAAATTGATTTTAACTTGCAACGCATCTCCTTATGGAGTACGGGCTGTACGGATGGCAGATGGCTCCGAGCGACCCATTGGTTATACATCTTGCACACTCAGTGCTGCAGAGGGACGATATTCCCATATTGAAAAGGAGGAATTGTCAGTTGTGTTTGGTATTTGGAAATTCCACCAATACCTCCATGGTCGCCATTTTTACATTATATCCAACCACAAGCCTCTGCTGGGATTATTTGGAGAGGATAACACGATACCCCCATCACACATGCTCACATCTAGAGGCGGGTACTAATATTGGCTGCTTACGAATACACTTTTATTCACCAACCGGGAAGCCAGATTGCACACGCTGACGTGCTGAGCTGCCTCCCCTGCTAGATAACAATGTGAAGGTTCCAATTCCCCAGGAACTTGTCTTAGTACTAAATTTTTTAAATTCTCCCCCTGGCCAGGCCAACCAAATCCGTGAGTGGACAAGCCGAGATCCACTTTTATCTCATGTCCAGGTTCAGGCCTTGAATGGATGGTCAGGCCAGCCAAAGTCTGATGACATGAAGCCTTATTTCAATCACAGATATGAGCTCACCTGCCAGGATGGCATATTGCTCTGGGGAGCAAAGGTTATAGTGCCCTCGAGAGGGCAAAGGCCATAACTGGCCAAATTACATAGCACTCATCCTGGCATTTGTAGGATGAAGATACTTGTGCACAGCTAGCTGTGGTGGCCAGGGATGGATGCTGACATTGAAACCCTAGTCAAAAGCTGTCCTCAATGCTAGCAGATACAAAAGCTGCCCCCTGTAGCTCCATTGCACCCCTGGGAATGGCCGGGGCAGCCATGAGTGCACCTCCATGTCGATTACATGGGACCCTTCTTGGGCACGATGTTCCTTTTACTAATAGACACCCACTCCAAGTGGATGGATGTCTATGAAGTCCGGTCACCTATGTCTGCTGCCATCATAGACAGTTTGCAACAGAGTTTTGCAGTGCACGGGTTACCTGAGGTGCTTGTGTCAGACAACGGGACTGCATTTACCAGCAGGGAGTTCCACAGGTTTACAACTCTCAACAGAATAACTCATATCAAAACCTTGCCTTACCACCCTGCCTCTAATGGTTTGGCTGAGCGGGCGGTCCAAACTTTTAAGCCTGGGATGAAAAATCTGGATGGGGATTCCACCAGCACCAGATTGTCACGGTTCCTGTTCGCATACCAGACGACACCACACGTGACCACCAGCATTGCCACCGCTGAATTACTAATGAAGAGACGTCTCTGCACCCATCTAACTATTATCAAGCTGAATTTAGGGGGAAGGGTGGAGAGAAGCCAAGAGGCCCAGAAGACCAGACATGATGGCCATAATCGTGAAAGAAATTTCACAGTGGGAGACACAGTTCTCGTGAAGAACTTTGGAGATGGGGCCCAATTGGCTCTTAGGCGAAGTGAGTGTAGTGATAGGACTTCTGTCCTATAATGTATTGATAAACGGCCAACTAATTAGACGACACGTGGATCATCTCCACAGAAGAAAGACAGCTCCACAAGAAGGAATGCAGTCATCATTTGCATTTGAGTCTGCACCGCATGCGGAAGAAATGTCACACAATTTGGAAGCACCGGTGGGGCCTATTGGACCCAATAGGGTCGAAGACACAAACTTGCCCACTTCCACCAAAGAACCTGGTGGACAGTTGACCCCTGAGAAGGGGGCGTCTCAGAAAAACCAGCCGAAGCCCTTGAGCTATGACGCTCGACACGCCCAAGGAAGCCTCCTGAGAGATTTGACTTGTAAATAGTTATTCAGGTAAATAATTGGGATGCTGTGATGCTTGTCAATTATATTTGCAAGTCAAGGGGGAGGGATGTGGTAAAGTGGAGTGCGATGTACCTTTAAGAGAATGTAGTTAGTTGACCATGTGACTGTATTGATCAATCGACACACAGTAGGGGCTTCTTGGTTAACTGTAAGTCCAGAGCTGGAGGTGATTGAAGAAGCACACGGTGTTAGTGCTCTGTTCTTAGTTCCAATAAACTACCGGTGTTTGTTCAGTTAATCAGTCTCTCTGCCTGTATTGTTTCAAGCACCAACTAATGTGTTAATATCAAGGACGCAGCTAGTGTTTGCCGGACAAAGCGAACCTGATAACCAAAAACATAAAACATTCATAAAATTGTAGCAACAGCCAGAGGAAATCAACCAGCAACTAACCTGTAAACAGTTGATGATTTATTTAAATAGTGCAGGAGAAGGGTCCTTCCTGCTGCTGAATGTGCATTCAGCTTATCAATGTTAAGAGAGATTGTTAGCTGGAGTATTGAGCTCCAGAATGGCACCAGCTGGTTGACTGATATCATAGTTTGATTGCTCTACGTCTTCCGATGAATGTTCACTCCACATTCGCTAATGACCTCACCAATATGGCATCTGGTCATGTGTCACCCCACGTGTGTGCATACACTGCAGATGCCATTTTGGAGCTCTAAAGGCATGCATAGTACCCCAAAAATGGGCATTCACAAACTCCACGTCCCTCCAGCTGTCTTTGAATGATTATTTAGGCAGGAGCTCCCGTCTACTGGTTCAAGTAGATGTAAACGATGCCATGTCACAATTTGAATAACAGCAGGGCAATTCTCACAGAGTATTGTTCAACAATCTTCCTGCAATCAACCTCAAAATAGATTTGGTGGTCATTTATCCCTTTGCTGATAATGGGGCAATTCTGTGGGCAAATTGGCTACTGCGTTTAGTTAAATAACAACGGACACTGCAATTCAAAAGTTATTAATTGGTTCTGAAACATTTTGGCTTATCTGAAGAACATGATAAGAGTGATGTAAATGAAAATGATTTGTTTTGCTATCCTTCCTACTTATCTTTTGAATGGAAGGTGACCACATATTTTTGTAAACAATTAATTGTTCATTTTGAAGGACCTGTCCTAAGGTAGTGCTGTCCCATGGTTAGGCTGACAACAGCAACCCAAATATAATGCTGAGCATCTATGGCAAAAGGGCAGCACTGCAACTACAAACAGTAGGTTGTGAAACACTGATAACCGTAAGTATGAAAAATAGGAGAAATTGACTGGTTTTATTAAAGGAAAACACTGCCCTGTACGCAGCCTACTACCTGCCCAACCTGTCTCTCATTTTAGGGGGGTGTGGGACGTGGTTTGGTGGAGGTTGTTAATGGTTTGTTAATTATACTGTTAGGGTACACAGATGAAGGGCATTGTTTAATTAAGTACTTTGGGCACATATAAATAGGGGTTAGCTGGGACACTGGGTGTGTGGGAAGAGAGCTGTGAGACGGAATAAACTCTATAAAGCAAAGCTCTGTGTCTTGGTTTTGACTTCACCAACTGGCTTGGATCGTATTAGCAGAGGCCCACCCATCCTTGGACCTATTGAGGCTCTTAAGTGGTCAATTAATGGCCTCTTAAATACATCATCTCACCCCTGCTGCTATAGCACCAATGGCAGGGGGAGGACCATGCCTGGCAGAAACAGAAAATGCTATAAAAACTCAGCAGGTCTAACAGCATCTGTGGAGAAAAAAAAAAGAGTTACCATTTCGAGTCCGTATGACTCTTCTTCAGAATCATGAAGAAGAGTCTCTGAAGAAGAGCCATAAGGTCTCGAAATGTTAACCCTGTTTTTTTCCTCCACAGATGCTGTTAGACCTGCTGAGTTTTTACAGCATTTTCTGTTTTTGTTTCAGATTTCCAGCATCCACAGTATTTTGCTTTTATATTAGTGTAGCCTGGCAGCTTTTGCTACGTGGGCTAGAGTGGAGCAAGAGGCTGAGGGTCCTTCTTTTGAGGTCGCCTGTTCCCATTGGAGGCACCCTGATAAGGCCATAGCCCCCACCTGCTTTAAGCCTCCACCCTGGTCTCCGAAACCTGGTCCCCACCCCCCCTCACCCCTCCCCTCCCTGCAGCCTGTCAATCAGGCCCCGCCGACACCTGGGACTTATCTTCAGTCCAGCATCCATAGTCTCCTCATCTTCGGGGACTGCTGTAATCCCAGCAATGACCACTGTTTTAACATGATGCTGCTGGGACTACAGATCTGCCAGCCAATTGGGTTAGCCAGCAGCTCTGTAAGGTGGGACTATCTCTCCAGAGAGCGGTAGAAGTCTCGGCCATAGGCTCTTAACATCCTGCGAGGCAGCCGGGATTGGTGGGATGCGTTCCCCATTTACTCTTTGGGTGACAGGGTGGAAAACTCTGCCATCCAGAAAATCGTGTCCAGACTTAATGTTTCAGGTCAATGACCTGTCAGCAGAACTGAAGAGCCATCAACCAAACATTAACTCTGTTTCTCTTCACAGTTGCTTCCTGATTTGCTGAGCATTTCCAGCATTTTCAATTTCTATTGTAGCTGGTTTTATTATTCAACCTTTCTCTTTTATTCCAGTAGGTTTATGAGTTTTGTATGCACTGCACCTGATAGCTATTCATGTTTTTTCAAGATGCAGGCTTGCCCTTGATTGATGGCAGCAGTCAGAAGGCCCTGAATTCAAATGATTAGACTGGTGGGTTAAAAATAGTTTACAACTTCACTACATAATCTTAAACCTGTTTCTGGAACCTGTGCAGACACTCTGGTCCCTACCATCCAGGGACATGTCATTTCACTATCTGTCTTCAGACCAGAAAAGTAAACAAATATTTGAAACAGAGAGGTACAGGATACTGGGGAAACAACAGCAGTGTGATTTACTCTGGACTGCTCAAGCAAAAAAAAAGAGCATCAAGAACATGGGCAGAATGGCTTTCATATGTGCTATCAAATTCTATGGTTCTAAATTAAAACACAAGTGTGTTTTCCCTTTTGCTAAAGAAAAGCAGAATCAAATGAGGTGTTTAATATAAAAGGAGAAAATTGCATCTTTTTTATGTCTGAATTTCGATACATAAACAAGATGGACTAACACCAATACACAGGAAAGCCTTTGGTTCAGAGTCTTAGTTACATGGTCAAAGTTTTGTTGTTCCATACAAGATCACCAGATGATAAAGGTGAGAGAAGCCATCGAACTCCACCCATGTATAGCAATTGTGTATTTGCCTGTATTAAATTATTAATTTGAAGTCACTGCTAAGGATCAGCACGATTGAGGTTACAATGAAGGTACATTTTGAAGTAAATAGACATTTTCAATAATTCAATAACCAGGTGAGATAACATGATTTTATTATTATGAATAGATATAGAGAAGAGTAAAGCTTATAACTTGCAGTAGTGCATTTTTGTTGTGCTAACTCATGTTTCTTTAAATGATCTGACAGTTTATAGCTAGTACATGAGAGAATGTCGATTTAATCACCCATGAAAGGAAAGGAGAATCATATGGTAGAATGTGATACGTTCCAGTAAAATGCTGTATAAGCTTTACTTCTAAGTGTCTCACTCAAATTTAGCTGGATGTTAAGCAGGCAAACGCAGATTTCAGAGAGTACAAATAGTCATTTAGTAGTACAGAACTTCAGTATTGCTGAAGAAAGACATTTTGTTGAAGCTCTTCATCTGACATTCATCAGCTTCAACAAAATGTCTTTTTTCAGCAATACTCAAATTTCAGAGTGTATGGCTGCAAAGTCTTCTTAAGGAATGGAGGAGACTATCCAGTGAAAATAAAAACAATAATATACACCTTCCATCACAGAGTCCTGTTTTTTCTTAAATTATTCCATGTTTTTTGCCTCCTGGAAGTCCCTTCTCTATGTTGATCACTTTTAGAGGAACTTTCTAACATCAGTCTTAAATTTAACTTGCATTATTTTGAACCTGTGTCTCCTTGTCTTATGGTCACAGGTTAGTTTGAAGTCGTGTTCTGAATTTACCTTTTCTGCACTGTTTTTTTTAATATAACCATGCAAAACTGGACGCCAAAGTTTCTTCAGTCTTTCTTTACCTCTATCTCTCATATTTACTTGTCTCTCGGTAATGGCCCGTTGTCCTATCTTTCTGTCTAGGAAATTAAATTAATCTTTTGTGAACCCCATCTATTTCACTTTCTATTTATTTTTACATCAATACCCATTCTCTCTTTAGCTCTTAATGTCTGTTTCAGCTATTCTATACACACAACCCAATGTCTTACTACGATCTATTCTGACTCTGCTGCTATCATTCTCAATCTCACAGCTCATTCTTAGAACACAACACAAGGCCATTTAGCCCAAGCTTATTCATTTCACAGTCTGGATACAATTCTTTTCTCTCATGTACTCTTATCATGTGTATTTCCTCACAAGTGCAATGACAAACTATAGTAAAGCTTTAAGATAAAGCCTGAATTTTCTCCCTGCCTCAACTGTGATCTAGCCAATTTCCATGATATCAATCAATCATTACAGACTATATTAATCAGACTTGACAAGCAGTATTCCTAAGGTGACATTTCCATTTCCAGTGCCACATGATCTATTATTTTGCAGTATCCGATTATATGCATTCAGTTTTTAATAGTGTCCTTAACCAGGTAATTATCCAATTCTGTTTTCAGGAGCAAAGTTGACTTAGCAATAATCAATTCTTGCTTGGACAAATGTGCTACATGAGAAATTTCTAACCTTTCTTGGATTCAGGGATGGAGCTATTGTTGAGAGATTTGAGGGGTGGTGGGGGGTGGGGGCAGGGAGGGTGTTGGGTGGCGGCTTGGGGTGGGTAGCACAAACTTAGTTTTGGTCAACCCAGCCTTGAAGATTTGGCGAAGTGGGGGAATATTTGCTGTGTTTAAAACCATTATTCATTTGTCTGTCATAAAATCGCAGCTGATTTGTTTTGGTACAAGGGATAAATACATCAAGGACATGGGACAAATTTACATAGTTTCTCAGAGAGTTGGCCCATTCAGCAAGTGATGGAGTCAATGAGGCAGAATGGATAGTATCAGGCTCTAGTTCCTGGCAAGTCCCAAAAACTTGCCCGCAAACCTAGCAAGTCAGTTTCCGTGACCTCTACCACCTAGAAGAAAAGGGCAACAGATAGATGGGAACACGACCACCTGCAAGTTCCTCTCTTAAGCCAGTCACCATTCTGACTTGGAAATATATCACCATTCCTTCACCGTCACTGGGTCAAAATCCTGAAACTCCCTTCCTAACAGCACTGTGGATATACTTACACCACATGGACTGCAGCGGTTCAAGAAGGCAGCTCACCACCACCTTCTGAAGGGCAATTAGGGGATGGGCAATAAAAATGCTGGCCTAGCCAGCAATGCCCACATCCCATGAAAGAATTTTGAAAAGTTACTGAAAAAGTTGGACTATGGTTCTTCTCCCCCAGTCAGCCAAATCATATTAATGGACTGGAGATCGTCAACAAAATTCAAGGTTAGTCAATGAAGTAATCTTCTCCATCATGTACACTCTCCCTTCCCAATTCTGGCCATCACCCCTTCTTGCCCTAGGGCTGTTGCTACCATCAGTAGCCTGATCGCCTTCTATAGCTGCCATTTCTTATTCACCTCTTGTAGCACTTGCTGTTTCAGCCTCTTCCTTTGATTGTAAATCAGGTTTTTGGCATCCCCATCTCCCTGTTGCCCCTAAATGACAGCATCTTTCATTATCCACTCCTTGTTTCACACTAATGCAGGACTTGGTGTCCGAAAATCCTATTCGACTCCCTTTCACATCCCAATCCCCATCTGCTCCTCACCTCCCCCACCCCTCACCTCCTTTCCTGCCTTGGGGGCTGTACCATACCCACCCCGAACAATCTGAGGTTGGGACAGCTTCCCTCCACTTGCCACTTTCAGGACTGGATTTTCACCAAGTCGGGAAGGCTCCATGGGCCGTTAGAAATGGCGGCGCGAGCCGGATGCAGAATTCCCAACCCCATTTCTAACAGATCCAAATTTTGCCGGTAGGGGAAAGGGGGCAGGGCATGATTCACACAGTGGGGGAGGCCTGAACTCAGCAGGACCATTTGAATTAAGCGCTGAGTTCACACAGATCACAGTTTGGCTGTTGCAAGGGCCTTCAACCGCAGTGTGGAAGTCACAAATCGATGAAGTAAAGGTAAATGCTCTTGAAGGGGGAATGTGTTTAACTGTCATGACCTGAAGTTTTTTTAATGCTCCATTCTTTAAACTTTAAAAAAAACACAGGCTGCAGCTGTCAGCGAGAGCTAAAAAAAGAAATCTGGACTGCTTTGATTGACAGAGGTAGGTTAGGAAAAAAACATGAGCATCTGATTGAGCAATAGAGCTCTTGGCTAACATTTCTCTATCATAAAACTTTCTTTTGTCCTTGCCCCCCCCACCTTTTGTTCCTCTACACCTCTAACATTTCCCAGTTCAGACAATGATCGACCTGAAACATTAACTCTCTTTCTCTCACCACACATGCTGCCTGGCCTGCTGAGTAATTCCAGCTTTTTCTGTTTTTATTTTCTGTTTAACTCTTGCTTTAATAATGCCTATCTCTAATCACAATACAACTTTCCACAAAAAAGATACATAAAAGCAGGCATGGTGGTTAGATATGAAAATGTGGTAGCCATCCTGTGGCAGTAATGAGCCACAGACACCAGGGAGATTAATAACCAGTTTTTAATGACTTTTGTTACAGGGAGAATATTAGCCAGGACACTGGAAGAAATCCCATTTCTTTGAATAAAGCAATAGGATAATTAATACTCATTATAACAGGCCAATCTCTCAACACTATGCATGATCTATTTACTTTCAATCAATTAACCAATAAAGACACATCAGTTTAATTACTTCTCTTGTGAAATTAGTACAGATGTTTTAAACTCTACTCACTATTTCACATCCTTTTAAGAGCAGAGTAAAATTACATTTGTATTTTCCTGTCCAATTTTCATTGCTCTTTTCTTGAAACATTAACCTGGTCCATGGGTACTGGCAGAATTTTGTTGTCATGCTTTGTGATTTGTGACTGTTTAAAGGATGGCATAGTGGTAATGTTGTTGGACTAATAATCCTGAAACCTAGTTAATACTCTGTGGACATGGGTTCAAGAACTTCCACAGCCGCTGGTGGAATTTGAATTTAGTTTAACAAAAACCTCGAATAACAAGCTAATCTCAGTAATGGTGACCATGAAACTATCATTGATTGTTGTAAAAACTCATATGGTTTACGAATGTCCTTTAGGAAATCTACTATCCTTACCATGTCTGGCCTACATGTGACTCCAGACCCATAGTAATAATGTAGTGGACCCTTAACTGTCCTCCCAAATGGTAAGGTCAATTAGGGATGGGCAAAAATGTCCATCATCCCACAACCCATGAAAGAATAAAGAAATATTTAGCCTTGAAAGCAATTTAACTGGCAGCTCTACTGACGGATCCTCGGGGTGAGTCAGGTTTGGGTCAAATGTCAAATCTTGACTTCCTGTCCAGCTAGGAAACAAAAGATAGAAGAACACAGTTTATTGTCAGCTGAGAAAGGTCACAAGAGAAGGCTCTCTCATCTATGTGTAGGGTTTGGTATTCAGGATCAGAGGAATGCCTTAGAACCATAGAAACAGTTACAGCACAAAGAGGCCATTCTATACTTAACATTTTAATTTATATTTTTTTGTATTGTGAGAGGAACTGAATCAAGTTGAATTAAGATGAGATTCAAAAAGAAAAGAAGCAAGTCTTGTATTTGTATTGCATCTTTCATGGCCACCAGATGTCTCAAAGTGCTTGACAGCTAATTAAATACTTGTTTGAAGTGTAATCACTGTTATAATGTAGGAAATGCAGCATCTGATTTGTACACAGTAAGCTCTCACAAACAGCAATGTGATTTTGACCAGATAATCTGTTTTTGTGGTGGCAATTGAGGATTAAATATTGGTCAGGGCACCGTGGATAACTCTTCTTTTCTTCAGAATGGTGCTTTGGGACCTTATACGTCCACCTGAGAGGGCAGACAGGGCCTTCATTTAACATCTCATCCAAAAGATGGTTAACTGTTATTATAACTATTCTTCTCTACATTCATTTACTGATGATTTCATCTTTCTTCATCTCACTAAAGTGATAATAAGCCCACCTTTTGGAAGTCTGGAGAAGCACATGAGTGGGGACATAAAAGATTGCAGCATCCAGTTCACACAGCAAGAGATTTAATTGTTAAAGCCCCTTGAATCAGAACAACATGACCAGATATCTAAAGTTCCTGACAGAAAAGAACATGGTATCTACATACAGGCAAGACCAGAAATACTGTTACCTTGTGCAGACCCAGAATTTATGATACACACTCAAGTAGCTATTCTTAATATTTGAACCTAGACATTGAGTGTCTGCAAACAAGAGCACACTGGCTGCTCAGCTTTTCTAGAGGCAAAGAGGTTGGAGCCATTTTAAGGCCTGCACTTATTTACATGAATCCGGTGGGCTACAGGTCCCAAATATGTAGTTTCAGGCCTAAGTAATTTAGGTTGACTCTGGAATGGGGAGATGTAATGGCTTAATGGACTGGACAGGCTTCAACAAGAAACAGTTAGGCCAGGATTTTACAGCCCCGCTGTGGCATGTCCCGACGGATGCGGCGAGCCATTTAAATCTCCATTCAGTTCGGCAGGAACGTAATATCACATCGGGTGAAAGGATTATCGGAGCTTAGGAGTCATCGCCCCCCCACCGCCACCCCCTCCCCACCCCAGGCACAGATGGCAAAGTCATGACCATTTTAGTGGAAGGCAGAACAGTTGGATGACTGCACACATTGTACAACCTCCTCGCTAAAGCTGGTCATGGGGCAGTCACTGGTGGAGGCGCTCACAGCCCTTTGCAATATCAGCATCCTGGTTTGGACCGGTCTCCCCCATGGTTCAAGCTAACGGTGCAGCCTTGCAGTGCGGGTTAGGAGAATGCCTGCACCTGAGCTGAGAGCACAGCATGTAGTCCAGTGGCCGAAGCTGCCGCCAATCAATTGGGTGGGCTGGGGTGGAAGTGGTGGAGTTTTCAAAGCCCGTGAGGACCTTCATTTCGGGCATTCTGCCACCAGTAAGCGACTTCTCCTTCTTGCTATGTGCCAGCTTGTCCTGCACAAATGGAGATGGAGAAAAAGTAAGCAGGTCACCTGCCAGTCCAGATGATAAGTATGCCTGGCATGTGTTAGTGGTGAGTGGTCTCATGGACGGGATGAGGACAATGAAGGTGTGTGTGAAAGAGTGAATGGTGATGTTCCTTGAACTGGCAGTGAATGTGTGATGGGTTTGTGAGTGTGTGAGTTGGGAGTGATGAAAAGAGTGACTTACCCTTGCGGAATGGAGATCATTCATCCTCTTGCGGCACTGGGTGGCTGTCCTCTTTTGAAAGGCGTTGGTGCTGACCACTGCCTCCCAAGCTGTGTTAGTGCCATTGCTGCCCATCGTGCAGTCAGACTGGGGTTAGAGGACACCCCGGCGGGCCCCGGTGGCATCCAGAAGGCACTCGAGGGATGAGTCACTGAACCTGGGATCTCCAGCCTTCTTCAGTTTCAGGGCCATGTCTTCCATGCAGCTGTGGTGGTCTGGAAGAACTGAGATGTGTGCTTGTAGCTGGACTTTTAATATGGCATGATGCAGCGGCGGGGTGATGGCGGGTGGCTGAATGAGAGCCCGCTTGCCATGTAAATGATGTGTTTCCCGGGAGTGCATAAATAATGTCCCGGGTTTGGGACGATACAGCATGAAAACCTGCCATCGCGGCTGGTGTTTAAAACGTCATTTTACCGGCGCGCTACTGCACTTAGTGCAAACCTGGGAAAAATCCGCCCTAAGCCTAAGGTGCTTTCCTTATTCGGTTAAAGTGGCCTAGGTCCACCACTTGAGTCTCCCCCACAGGATCAACCTGATCAGGAACTGCGGCATGAGATACATCATTAGAAAGTGGCAGTTCTGGATTAGACAACTCTGCAGCGACATTGGGCATGTCTATTCTGGGTTGATTTATCACCTCAGGGAATGACAGCTCGACATTAATCACAGGCGGAATAGTTGGTTATTGGAATGTCCCTCAATCACGAATATAGTCCACGTGTTTTCAAACAATTCTGTCTTCCACTTCCACCTGGAAGGATCAGGGACCAGTCCCTGAGACAATGGTTCCAGGAACCCAGCAAGGTCCACTTCTGAAATTTTGCACGAATACAGTGAATGTACAAGCTTTGCTATGAATATCGCGATTCAATTTTTGATTACTCTGATTCCTCTCTACCTTCTCCTCTAAGTTTGGAAACACCAGACTTAACCTTGCACGTAGGAGGCGTTTCATCAATAATTTAGACAGCGTTGAACCCGTAGCCGAATGTGGCGTTGTACAATAACTAAGAAGAAAGCAGAAAAGTCGAGTTTCTAGAGTACCTTCTGATAATCTCTTTATCCCAGATTTCAAAGTTTGCACAACTCTTTCAGCTAAACCTTTTGATGAGGGATGGTATGGGCTGTTTTAATATGTCCGATTCCGTTTAAATTCATGAAAATCTCTGAAACTCTGTACTAGTAAAGACTGTACCGTTATCAGAAACGTTGATTTCTGGTAGGCCATGTATGCTAAAACAGTGATGCAGCTTCTTGATAGTTGCGCTCGATGTTGGGGATTTGACAGTATATATATCCATCCATTTAGAATGTGCATCTATGATCAACAAAAACAGGGTGCCTAACCTACTTACATAATCATTATGCAGTCTAACCCAGGATTGACCAGGCCACTCCCACGGATGCAGTGGAGCTGAAACAGGCAAGTTCTGTTGTTGCTGACAATGGAGACAGTGCCTGACCATGCTTTCAATGTCACTGTCAATGCCTGGCCACCAGACATAGCTTCGCGCAGGCATTTTCATCTTCAATATGCCTGGATGCGCACTGTGAAGCTCTGTCAAGAGTGGTTCTCTTCCTTGCAAAGGGACGACAACTCTTGCTCCCCACAACAAAATTCCATCTTGACAACTTAACTCTGTTTATCGGGCATGGAATTGTCTCATCTCTTCAGATACAGGTGAATTTGACCACCCTTGCAATACAAGACCTCTGACTTTCGATGATATTGGATCTCTGTTCGTCCAATTTCTAATTTGCTTCACACACGTAGGCGAAGAATCCAAGAATTGCAGTACTAGCACAATTTCTTGTGGCACTGGAGCATGTTCAATGCCAACTGGTAACAGGAGACAACTGAGTGCGTCCACATCTGCAATATGTAAGCCAGGACGGTGCACAAAGGTATGCTCAGACAGAGGCAATATGAAAACCTGACGTTGTATTCTTGCTGATGTTATTGGCAGAATGACCTTATCCTCACTGAATAAACCCTTAATGGTTGATGGTCTGACACATGGTGAAATGTCATCCATGCAAGTACTGGTGGAACTTCTTCACTCCGAATACCACCGGTAAACCTTTCCTTTCTACCGGGGAATAACCCTTCTCGGCTGTGGAGAGGGTTCTCGAGATGTAGCCAATGGGCCTTTCTGATCCATCTTCAATTTTATGTGATAACACGGCTCCTACACCATAAGGAGAGGCATCACATGTTAATACCTGTTCTTTTGATTGGTTGTTGTTGACCAATAAATACGACGAATGCAACAGTTTCTTTACTTTCGCAAAGGCTTCTTCCTGTTGTGATTCCACAGTGATTCTTTTCTAACAAGTGCAATGATGCTAATACAGTTGATAAGTTTGGCAAGAAGTTGCTATAGTAGTTGATCATACCCAGGAAAGACTTAAGTTTGGTTACATTAGATGGTGAGAGTGCACCTTTTATTGCCCTAATTTTCTCTTCTACCGGATGCAACCCATGGTATCCACCCTATGACTAAGGTAAGCAACTTCTGGTATTCGGAATGTACGTTTTTCTTTCTTTAATTGTACACCAGCTCCATGAATCTTCTTAGCTCCTCTTCCAGGTTGGCCAAGTGTTCAGTCTCGGCTGACCCTGTGATCAGAACATCATCTAGGTATACTACCACTCGGGGAAGCCCTTACAAAAGACTCTTCATTGTCCTTTGGAAGATTGCACATGCAGACGATACTCCAAAGGGTAGGCGAGTGTACTGATAAAGACCCTTGTGTGTGTTGATAGTCACATATCCACTAGGCGAGTTATCCAGCTCTAATTGTTGGTAAGCATTGGTTCATATCTAATTGTGTATAGGATTTGCCTCCAGCTAGCTTTGCATATAAGCCATCTATCCTTGGAATTGGGTACTTGTCTAGTTTGGCTGCCTTTTTTATGGTCAATTTATAGCCCCCACAAATGCATATGGTTTGGTCAGGCTTAACCACTGGAACTATGGGTGCTGCCCATTCCAAGAATTGGACAGGTTGGATGATGCCCAGCTTTTCTAACCAACACAGCTCTGCATCCACCTTCCCCTTCAACGCATAAGGCACAGATCTGGCCTTAAAGAAATGTGGTGTCGCCTGAGGATCCATGTATATTTTTGCTTGCAAGCCTTTTAACTTCCTTTATTCATCCTGAAATACACTGTTGTATTTCCTTAGCCATTCAGAAACTCCTTCTGTTTTCAGGTGAAATATTTCAGACCAGTCAAGCTTGATTTTCTGTGACCAGTCTTGGCCCAGAAGACTGGGTCATTCTCCTGTCATTATTATCACTGGAAGCTGAGCTGTCTGATGCCTGTAAAACACTGGTACTATGGCAATGCCCTTTACCTGTATAGATTCTTCAGAGTATGTCTTCAATTTAGTGGTTGTTTGCTCCAGGTTCAGTGGCTGGGTACCTTCATTTAGCTATTTAAATGTGTGCTCTCCCACCACTGTAGTTGAGACTCCTGTATCTGCCTCCATTAACTTAGATTGTGACAGTGATAGGTTCAGTTTTTACAGCGCTGATGTTGAACAGAGAATAGATGTTGGCATCAGCAGCTTCAGGTTCTGCTGTACTTTTCAATTCAATCCTGTTGATTTGCTGCTTTATGGGCTGTTTTGACTTCGCCCTGCATTGCCTTACTACGTGACCTTTCTTATGGCAGTAATAGCATTATGCCTCCTTGAGTCTGCAGGTATCCAGTCCTTGGTCACCCCCACATTCATAACAAAATAACCTTGGAGTCGCTGCTGAAATGTTTCTATTAGGCCTTTTCCTGTTTCTAACAGCAGACATTGCCTCTCGCTTCGATACTGTGGGTCTGGTTTTCATGCCATGCCCAGTGTTAGGTTCCCGCCCCACATGAAGAACATCGCCATGTTGTATGTGTTGTGAAGCCTGCAAGTTTCTCGTAGCACTTTCCATGACGAGGGAGATTTCCAGGATGCGCTTCAAATCGATGTCGACCTCTGCAAGTAAACGGCCCTGAATGGTGTCGTCCTGAACTCCACAAACATATCATTTAACGAGTCCCCAAAGTCCCAGTGTTCTGTCAACTGCTTCAGCTTCGCTACATAGGTTGCATTAGATTCTCCCGGGGCCCTAACTCTGGAATTAAACTCAAATCGCTGCATTATTATGAATGGCTTTGGCTGGAAATGCATTTTCACGAGGTCCACTAATTCGTTAAAGGGCTTAGAATTTGGCACATTCAGGGCAGTCAGACTGTGATTGGGATTGTATGTCTTGCTACCACATACACTGAAAAGGATGGCTTCCTGCTTTTTCTCCATGGTAATTTCATTCACTACGTAATAAAAACCAAGGTGCTCTACATATTGGCTCCAATCTTCCTTTGTCACATCACAAGGATCGATTCTGCCAAAGAGTGGCATGACTGGTGAGTAGTCTTTTTTTTCTTCTTAAAGTTCAATGTACTCATGTTAACAAGGTGAGGTGCAGCATCGGAGCTATTTTATCCTCTGCCAAATGTAATGACTTGACACACTGGACAGGTTTCATCAAGAAATAGATAAACTTTATTACAGAGAGCTTTTCAGATGCTACATGCTCAATCAGGGCTCTCGTCAAGATGCCCCACCCCCCGTATTACCCTCCCTTAGGGCTCATTGGCCAGACCCTCTACGAACATTACGTGACCCCTGATAGACAGCAGAAAGCAGAAATAGCTTCAGTTACTACAGGAGACAAAGCAAAGCAGAGCAAGGAAGGAGCAAGCCAGGCCAGCAGAAGATCAATATGTTATATGGAGCACTCAGGCTTTCTCTGGCTCTATAAAAATAAGGAGTTGAAAAGAACTTGGGGGTGATTCTGTAGTGGACTGCTGCGCCCCATTTCAGGACTACTTCTGGTTGCTCAGCGCCAGGATACAAGTGTGGAGCAAGCTGCAACGTGGCCCTTAATATTACAGTTGAGGGCTCTTATGTGCATAATCAAGAAGTCCACCACCTGCAGTAGGCAGACGTTTGGACATCCATGAGAAGGCTTCTTTTAAATTGTCCGGGGCTGCAGCATCAACATTAAAAGGCAGTAACTCGACCATTGCCATTTTGAGGCAGTGGTTTCATTGATTTTGGCCAGACTGTATAATTCAAGGTGTAAATTGGAAAAATATGTACTTTAACTTTAGTGGTAGAGGTTATTTGCCAATTGCTTTAAATAAAACGATTGAATTCTACCCCCCTTATTAAACCTGTTTAAAATTATCCTCCTCCTGGGTGAAAACCTAATTTGGCTCCTTTCCAGGGCCGAAGATATGCAAATATACTTACATTGTGGAGTGTAATTTATGGACCTGAATAATGATTTTATGTAATTTGCTTCATTGTTGGCAAAATATTACATATTTCAGAATGGTTTTCACTGCAAGAATTGCAGACTATCGCCTTGTGTAATCATCCTCAGAAAGACCACTGCTAAGATTGATTCTGCAGTTGTAAAGAATTTGTGCCTGTTAGATGTCTGAATATATCAACAAACCTAAAAAGCATAGAGTGCGCAGGAGATTTGTCCTCCTCCTCTTCCATCACCTAAACCCCAACAGTTTCACAGCTCGTGTTCTTTTAAATTGCTGCATGGCCAAAAGTGCAAACCTGTACCCACGTCTCTCCCAATGGAACATTAGCTGGGTATAATGGATGATTGATGTGTATCCAAACCCTGATTGAGGAGACACACTGCCTCTCTCTTTCTCAGCATCCCTAGAACACCATGGAGATATTTTTTTTTTTAATTCTTAGGATTTGGCTGTTACATCCAAGCTGGTATTAATTGTCCACCTCATATCCCTCCTGAAGGTCTGAGACTTTTGTTGAAACCACAGCAATAATGAAGGTACCCGCAAAATCTTGTTGGGTATGAAGTTCCTGAATTTCAACTCAGCAACAATGAAGAGATGGCATGTGCCCAAGTCAAAACACTGTGTGACTTAGAACAGAGCCTGGAGGCGATGGTGTTCCCATGCACGTGCTGCGCTTGTCCTTTTAGGTGGTGAGAGGATGTGACGATCTTTGCGAAAGTGCAGAAGAGATTTACCAGAATTATTCCAGAGTTGGGGGGTTTTAGCTACAAGGTTAGGTTGAAGAAACTGGCATTGTTCCCCTTGCAGCAAAGGAGATTGAGGGGAGAATCTATGGAGGTGTACAAGATTATGGCGGCTTTGGATAAACAGCATCCTGGGGGTTACCATTTAGAACCTTAGCTGGACAGCCATATAAGTACTGTGGCTACAAGAACAGGACAGAAGCTGGGAATCCTGCAGAGTGTACCTCACCTCCTAACTCCCCAAAGCCTGTCCACCATCTACAAGATACAAGTCAGAAGTGTGATGGAATACCCTCCACTTACCTGGATGAGTGCAGCTCCCACAACATCAAAGAAGCTTGACACCGTCCAGGACAAAGCAACCCGCTTGACTGACACCCCATCCACCACCTTAAATATTCAATCCCTCCGCTATCAACACACAGTGGCAGCAGTGTAAACAATCTACATGATGCTTTGCAGCAACTCATCAAAGGTCCATCAATAGCACCTTCTAAATCTATGACCTCTACCAACCAAAGGACAAGGGCAGCAGACACATAGGGATACCATCACCTGCAAGTTCCCCTCCAAGCCACACACCATCCTGATTTGGAACTATGTCGACGTCCCTTCACTGTCACTGGGTCAAAAGCCTTGAACTCCCTCCCTAACAGCACTGTGGGTGTACCTGCACCAGAAGGACTGCAACAGTTCAAGAAGGCTGCTCAATACCACCTTCTCAAGGGCAATTAGGGATGGACAATAAATGCTGACCTAGCCAGCGACGCCCACATATCATGAAATAATAAAATAAAATAAAAGATGGACAAGGAAAAACTCTTCCCATCAGCTGATGGTAGAAGGTCTAAGGAATGCAGATTTAAGGTTTTGGTCAAGAGATACAAGGGGAATGTGAGAAAGAATTTTTTACACTGCAAGCAATGACCTGGATTTCACTGCTCATGAGGCTAGCGTAAGCAGAGATGATCAATGATTTTAAAAGTTAATTGGATGGGCATTTGAAGGAAATGCACGGCTTGGGGATAGAATGGGGAATGGGACAAACTGGAATTTTTTATTCATTTACAGGATGTGGGCGTCACTGGCTAGGCCAACATTTATTGCCCATCCCTAATTGCCCTTGAGAAGGTGGTAGGTGGTGAGCTGCCTTCTAGAACTGCTGCAGTCCATATGGTATAGGTACACCCACAGCGCTGTTAGGGAGGGAGTTCCAGGATTTTGACCCAGCGACAAAGTGAAGGAACGGCAATATATTTCCAAGTCAGGGTGGTGAGTGGCTTGGAGGGGAATTTCCAGGTCGTGATGTTCCCATGTATCTGTTGCCCTTGTCCTTCTAAATGGTAGTGGTCATGGGTTTGGAAAGTGCTGCCTAAGGAGCCTTGGTGAGTTTCTGCAGTGCATCTTCAAGGTGGTCCACATGGCTGCCACTGTGTGTCGGTGGTGGAGGGAATGAATGTTTGTGGAAGAGGTGCCAATCAAGCGGGCAGCTTTGTCCTGGATGGTGTCAAGCTCCTTGAATGTTGTTGGAACTACACTCATCCATGCAAATGGAGGGTATTCCATCACACTCCTGACTTATGACTTGTAGATGATGAACAGGCTTTAGGGAGTTGGGAGCTGAGTTACTTGCTGCAAGATTCCTGGCCTCTGACCTGCCCTTGTAGCCATAGTATTTATATGGCCAGTCCAGTTCCGTTTCTGGTCAATGCTAACTCCCAGGACGTTGATAGAGGGGGATTTGGCAATGGCCATGCCATTGAAAGTCATGGGGCGATGGTTAGATTCTCTCTAGTTGGACATAGTCATTGCCTGGCATTTGTATGATGCAAATGTTACTTGCACTTGTCAGCCCAAGACTGGACATTGTCCAGTTCTTGCTGAATTTGAACATGGACTGCTTCAGTATCTGAAGAGTCATGAATGGTGCAGAACATTGTGCAATCATCAGCAAATACCCTCACTTCTGACCTTATGATGGAAGGAAGGTCATTGATGAAGCAGCTGAAGATGGTTGGGCCTAGGACACACCCTAAGGAACTCCTGCAGTGATGTCCTGGAACTGAGATGATTGACCTCCAATAACCACAGCCATCTTCCTTTGTGCTAGGTATGACTCAAAAGAGCAGAGTTTTCCCCCTGATTCCCATTCACTCCAGTCTTGCTAGGGGTCCTTGATGCCACACTCTTTCAAATGCTGTCTTGATGTCAAGGGTAGTCACTCTCACCTCACTTCTGGAGGTCAACTCTTTTGTCCATGTTTGAACCAAGGTTGTAATGAGGTCAAAGCTGAGTGACCCTGGCAGAACCCAAACTGGGCATCAGTGAGCAGGTTATTGCTAAGCAAGTGCTGTTTGATAGCATATCGATGGAAACATAGGACCATAGAAAAGCTACGGTGCCGAAAGAGGCCTTTCAGCCCATCATGCCTGCGCTGGCCAAAATGATAAAAAGAAACTAGCCGCTCAATTTAATCCCACTTTCCAGCAGCTGGTCCATAGCCTTGGAGGTTACAGCACTTCAGATGTAGAAGCAGGTACCTTTTTAAATGAGTTGAGCATTTCAGCCTCAACCATCAACTTAGGCAGTGAATTCCAGACACCCACCACCCTCTGGGTATAAAAGTTTTTCCTCATGTCCACTTTAATCCTTATACCAATCACCTTAAAACTATGCCCCCTGGTAATTAACCCCTCAGCTAGGGGAAACAAGAGAAGAATTTTCCTGTAGGCGTTCGGGGGCGGGAACTACATGCTGATGTGTCAAATGACATGCGGTTAAGTTGGGCGAGCGTCTCGACTTCACTGTGCACCATCACGATATTTCAGTGGGCGGGTGCGCGATGATCTCCGATGTGTGCCTGCCATTATTTATCAGGCCACTTAAGGCCCTTGAGGAACCAACTGACGGTGATTTTCTGGCGCCCGTGCGATCTTCGGGTCATCGCACGGGTGCAATGGGTAGGCAGGTCAGAGACATTTGTATAAACCTCATCCACGGGTGGGATAAGAGGGCTCAGTGGGGTCTTGAGTGTACACTGTCAAATATTTAATTTGGAAAGTAACTGATACTTGCCTAAGTGAGCTGAAATATTTCAAAACGCATAGCAGCTACTTGGTCTGGATTCACAACCTTCAGGTCAGCATCCTGCAGTGAGGAATCATTTTGGGGCCTGCAGGTTTCAGGAAGCCTTCACTTAACCTGGGAATGGGAGTTGAACTTTAGGGACCTCCTCTGAGGAGGAAGGGTGGGCTAGAAGGGGGAGGAGGCCAGAAGTGCACTTTCAACCTCCAGGGGAGCCACCTTTGGGAGGAGTGGCGCAGGCACAAGGGGTGCAGGGCCAAGAGGTAGTCCAAGGTGGAAGGGGCCACAGAAGATGCCACTATCCTGCTGCCAGGGTTTACAGGCGGCGAAGCAGTTACCTCAATATGTCTGAGGCGCAATGCCAAAAGAGGCTCCGTCTCTCAAGGGAGACAGTCAACTGTATCTGTCACATGATAGGGCCTGAGATCTCCATTAACTGTGTGGGTGGACATCCCATGCCAGTGGCTCTAAAGGTCACAGCTGCCCTCAACTTCTATGCCTCTGACTCCTTACAGGGGCCAGTGGGCGATCTTTGCGATGTCGCCCAATCAGCTGTCCACACTTGTGTCAAGCAGGTTACAGGCGCTCTGTTCAGCCATGCATTGACCTTCATCCACTACCGTTGGGACCAGGCAAGCCAGACACAGTGAGCCAGAGGCTTTGCGGCGATTGCTGGCTTCCCCGCGTCCAGGGTGCAATAGACTGCACACATGTGGCCATAAAGGCGCTTAGCCAAACCATTGATATCATTCTGGAGTCGACAGTTATCCTCTTCACTACCAACTATGCGGCCAATTTTTGTGTCATCTGCAAATTTCTTTCATGCCTCCCACATTTAAGTCTAAATCATTAATATTTACAGCAAACAGCAAGAGCCCTGTGGAACACCACTGGAAACCACCTTCCATTCACGAGAGCATCCATCGACCATTACTCTTTGTTTCTTGTCACTGAGCTAATTTTGGATCCAACCTGCCACCTTCCCCTGTATCCCATGAGATCTCACTTTCCTGACCAGTCTGCCAAGTGGAACCTTGTCAAATGCCTTACTGAATCCATGTAGACAACATCCACTGCACTACCCTCATCAATCCTATTTGTTACTTCCTCAAAAAATTCTATTAAGTATGTAAAACATGACCTTCCCCTAGCCAAACCATGCTGACTATCCCTGATCAATTGGTGCCTTTCTAAGTGACAGTTTATCCTGTCTCTCAGAATTGTTTCCAATAATTTGGCCACCATTGAGGGCAGAATGACTGGCCTATAATTTTCTGGCCTATCTCTCTCACTATTTTAAGTAATGGTACAACATTCGCAATCCTCCGATACTCTGGGACCTCACCTAATCCAGTGAGAATTGAAAAATGATCCCCAGAGCACCTGTTATGTCCTCCTTGGCTTCCTTCAACAGCCTGGGAAAAAAATCCATCCAGCCCTGGTGATTTATCCACCTTCAAGGATGCCAGTCCCTCCAGTACTTCATCTCTCACTATGCTTAATGTCTCTAATATTTCACACTCCCCCTCTTTAACTGGGATGTCTGCATCATCCCTCTCCTTAGGGGAGAATTGTATCCTTGTCGGGCGGGCTGGTCGGTAGCAGGCGCTGGCGGGCACGGAGCTGATCGCCACCCCCAATCGGCTGCATGCCGCTATTTTACGTGGGCCAATTAAGGCCTGCCCAGCGTGACGCATGGCCGGTAGCGCTCACGCTACCAGTGCGGGCAGGGGGAGGAGGGAGAGTCGGGGCCTGCACTCTTTCGCGCATGGGTGAAAAAGAGCGCGGAAATCTCCCTGAAGCACGGAGCTGCCTCAGGGAGATTAAGTTCAAATTGAAAGTTTTAAATAAAGAAAGAATAAAATTATTTAGACATGTCCCTTCATGTGACAGTGTCACATGGGCTGGGACATGTTTATGAATTGAGCAAAGTTTATTTATTCATTTAATTAAATGTTCAGGAAACCTCATCCCGCCCATGGATGAGGTTCCCTGAAAAACGCGAAGGCCACTTGGGCTCTTCGCCTGCCCGCCAACCTTGAGGTTGGACGGGCAACCATGTCAATTACCTAAATTAGTCTCCTAATGGCCTTAACAGGGATTTGACAGTTCAGCTGGTGCACAGCCGCCTCCTGCGCGCACCCGCTGAACGAAAGATCAGAATGACGTGCGGTGACGTCGGGACGCATGCCCAATGTCACCACGTATCATTTTACGCATTGGTGTGCCGGGTACGCCACCACATGCCAACGTGAAAATTGTCCCTTTAGTGAAGACAAAGTACTCATTGAGAACCCTGCCCATATCTTCTGCATCAACCCACAAGTTACCATGTACATCTCTGATAGGCCCTACTTTTTCCTTAGTTATTCTCTTGCTCTTAATGCACTGGTAAATCACCTTAGGATTTTCTTTGATTTTACCTGCCAATATTTTTTCGGATCCTCTCTTTGCTTTCCTAATTTACATTTTTACTTCACCCCTGTGCTTTCTATACTCCTCTAGACTTTCTACAGTATTAAGTTATTTGTGACTATCATAAGCTTTCTTTTTTTGCTTTATCTTGGCCTGTATGCTTCTGGATAACCAGGGGGCTCTAGACTTGGCAGTACCACCCTTTATCTTTGTGGGGACATGTCTACATTGTGCCTGTAGAATCTCTCCTTTGAATGCCTCCCACTGATTTGACTCAGTTTTTCCCTCTAATTGCTGTATTGATCCAGTCTCACTAGCTCACCTCTCAGCTTTGTAAAATTTGTCTTCCCCCAACTTAGAACTTTTACTTTTACCCCTTCTCCATCTTACTGAGGATCGAGAATCGACTGATAAGGCAGTAATTGGCCGGGTTGGATTTGCCCTGCTTTTTATGTACAGGACATACCTGGGCAATTTTCCAGATTGCTGGGTAGATGCCAGTGTTGTAGCTGTACTGCAACAGCTTGGCTAGGCTATTGAATGGCTATAGACTCAATCGGCTAATCTTCTGTGCTGTAAGTAACTCTAACTCTATGGTGATGGTCATAGGTTTGGTGTCAAAGAAGCTGCAGTGCATCCTGTGGAAAATACACACTGCAACCACTGTGTGCTGGTGGTGGAGGGGGTGTGGGTGGGGGAGCAGGCAGGGGGAGTGGATGTTTAGGTAGTGGGTAATGCAGCAGTCAAGCAGACTGCTTTGTCCTGGCTGGTAAAAGCAAAATCAGTGCTAACTGCCTCTCACCCAGGTCCACTTTTGAGTTTTTAAAACACAATTTATATTAGGCAGATGTACTTCAATTTTGAGCCTGTCTCAACTAGATCCAAGAACATAACTCAGTGTAGAGAGGGTGAAGTAAATCATTTTTTTACTGTTACATATTTACACAATGCATCCAGTACTGCTCTGTGATCAGCTATGTTTCTCAGCCCACTCAGATGCAAATTCGATAAAATTTTCTCTACTTGTCAGTTCATTCCTAGAGTGAAGATAATGAGCAACTACATTCCATTCACGTCACAGGCTTATGGTCAGTAAACCCTGAGAAATTATGGTTAATTCATAACAAGAATAAATGAGAATACTGCGACAAAGACTCAGTTCTCCAGAGTGTAGAATGTTTAATTTTCTGCTTTTATTTGGTTCTACTGCGCTAATGTATAATGTCAACACTTTGCAATAATTTTGGTTTTAGTTCCACAAGAACTACCCAACAAAGTAATTATAGTACAGCCATTAACAGATAATAGTTAAAGTGTAATTAACAATAATGGTCCACATCATTTTCATGATTGAGGCTTATCCTCTGGTAACATCAAATTACAATTTTGTGATGTAATCAAAAGAAAGCTTAAAAATAAAATAAACTCCATAATACATAATATTGTCATAATGTTGCTCAGATTGAGAGGCATTTTCTGCTTTCTGAATGCTTTCTACTATGGAGCAATGTGAAATATTGGTTGCAGGAATAATTACAGCAATTGACTAGATGAAAGCTGTGAATCCAAACTGTCCCCACTACCCCTGCTCTGATTTTTGCTCACTCATTGTGTGTGTGCCCCATGTTTTATACATTTGTGTTTTGGCCTTTATAACTGTGTGTTCGTGTGTTGTACCCACCTGTCCCTGAAACTGTACTTTTTCACTTGTTTATCTTCTTTCCTTGTGTTTAAATGTCTTTGTTTCTCTCACAGAGATAGAGGGACAGTGTAAGGGAAAGAGATAGAAATTTTACATAGATGGATACAAACATATAATGCTTTAATCTGAGATTCCACTGTCTGATATTTTAGCAAACACGCTAACATCCCTAATAAAGTAGCTGAATTTACGGTTTCTGAGCATTCTCCAAAATGTTCTCAGTTCCAGCTCAATCATCTTCTGGATGTGAAAGAACAAAATCTGGTTTTATGACATGAAGCAGTACATTTACCAAAACAATTCATTGAGACCATAAACTTTATGGTTCTTTGTCCTTTGGACATAAATTTTATTGGACATTGCATAATCTATGTTCAAGTTTGTCAGCCAAAATTTTATTTCCATCCATATACTACTGTTAGAAACCAAATGTCAGTATTCTAAAAGAAACATTCACACAAAATAATCTATTTAAGAAAACTGGACAGAGTCTTCTTTGGTTTATGGAAGATGAGGGCCAACTTTTTTTCCTTCAGTCCCATGTAGCTGTTGCATTACCTTCTTTTCCTGACCAATTTAAGACTGCAAGTTAAGAACTGACTAACTAACAGAATAGTTAAGGGGGAACCTATGGATGTGGTGTAATTTGCATTTTCAAAAGGCTTTCGATAAGGTCCCACACAGGAGTTTAGAAAGCAAAATTACAGCACATGGGATTAGGGATAATATACTAGCATGGATTGAAAATTGGTTAATGGACAGAAAACAGAGGGTAGGAATAAATGGGTCATTTTTCTGGTTGGCAGGCTGTTACTAGTAGGGTACTGCAAGGAGCAGTGCTTAGACCCCAGCTATTCACAATAAATATCAAGGGTGTGGGGACCAAGTATAATATTTCCAAGTTTGCTGACAACACAAAACTAGGTGCGGATTTGAGTTATAAGGAGGATGCAAAGAGGCTTCAAAAGGATTTAAACAGGCTATGTGAGTGGGCAAGATCATGACAGATATATAATGTGGAAAAATGTGAAGGTATCCACTTTGGTAGGAAGAATAGAAATGCAGAGTATTTCTTAAATAGCGAGAGATTGAAAAGTGTTGATGTCTAAAGGGAGCTGGGTGTCCTTGTTCAAAAATTACTAAAAGCTAACATCCACGTGCAGTGAGCAATTAGGAAGGCAAATGGTATGTTCGCCTTTATTGTAAGGGGTTTTGAGTATAGGATTAAAGAAGACTTGTTGCAATTGTATGGAGCTTTGGTGAGACCGCAACAGGAGTATTGTGTACAGTTTTGGTCTCCTTATCTAAGGAAGTATAGGTATATTTGCCATGGAGGGAGTGCAATGAAGGTCCACCAGACTGGTTCCTGGGATGGCAGGGCTGTCCTTTGAGGAGAGATTGGGAAGACTGGCCTGTATTCTCTAGAGTTTATAAGAATGAGAGGCGATCTCATTGAAACATACAAAATTCTTATAGGGCTTGACAGGGTAGATGCAGGAAGGATGCTTCCTTGTCAGCGGTGGTGGGGGTGGGAGGTAAGGTGGGTCTAGAACCAAGTGATACAGTCTCAGAATAAGAGACAGACCATTTAGGACTCAGATATAGAGGAATTTCTTCACTCAGAGGGTGGTGAATCTTTGGAATTCTCTATCCCAGGGGGCTGTGGAGGCTCAGTCATTGAGTATGTTCAAGATGGAGATCGATAGATTTCTCGATATTAAAGGTACACAGGGATATGGGGATCATGTGGGAAAATGGCATTGAGGCAAAAGATCAGTGATAATCTTGTTGAATGGCAGAACAGGCTCAAGGGGTTGAATTGCCTACTCCTGCTCCTATTTCCTATGTTCCTATTTTTCCTTCATTGCTCACGGGACCCTCCTTGGGCCATGGAGCCTCCAGCTCTGATGATCCCACTCAAGGGAAACCCCTGGGAGACCGCCTCCATGTAGCTGGGAGCTTCCACACATGGCAGGGCGTTGCTCCAGGTACATGGTCCTTAATTGGAACAGTAATTATTTAAATTGGCAGCCTGCATCCGTTCGGTAAGCGAGCTGCTGTCTTTCCCACTGCTGGGGAACTCCCCTTGTGATGAGACTGCATCAGGGAGCCATCTCAACATGGCTTCCAGCATGCTCCTGGTCCACCCACCTCCCAGCCCATCACCCTGGGGCCGGTAAAATCCCAGTTACTGTGTGCTTTCAGCATTTTCCTGATTTTATTTCAGCTCTAGTTTTCTCCATGTTTTCCATTTTCTTGCCTTTTCCTTTGTATGCCCCTGTCCCATCAGTTCATCATCTTCAATATTTGCATTTATTTGTTCTTCTAATGCTTTTCCAGTGCCACATTGAAATAATAGTGTATACCGTCCAACAGGCTTTTTAAAAATTAAGCATTGTGTAGGCCATTTATTCATTAGCATTCTTTCCATGATGTGAATATCTGTTGTTCCTTTTTTATTTCCTCCATACTGAAATGTTTCCTAACCTTCAGTTTTCAGTTCTAACAAAGACTTATACCCAAAATATTAATCTACCTTTTCTCTTTACAGATGCTGACTGACCTGCTAAGCGTTTATAGCAGTTTATGTTTTGGTACATTGTCAGATATAGTCAATTGTCTAAGTTTCATGTTCAAATATATATAGTTTTAAACCATCACTGCTCTGCTCTGCTGTGAAAATGACAAAGTGGGCAGAAGGCAAAAAATGTGGCTTGGAAAATAAAATTGGTCTACAAGCTGACAAGGGGAGGGTTATTAGTGGTGATCACACTATGAAGGGCTTTGGTAGAGTAAGTAAGGAGAAACTGTTTCCCTTTACAGGAGAGCTGATAACCAGAGGACCCAGATTTAAGGTAATTGGAAAAAGAAACAGAAAACAGTGAGTTATGATCTGGAATGTACTGCCTGAAAGAATGATGTTAATAGCAATTTTCAAAAGAGAGTTAGATAAATGCTTGAAAGGGAGACATTTTCTGGGCTATGGGGAAAGAACAAGAGTCTGGGACTAATTGGAGAGCTCTTTAGAGTTAAGAGTTGCCAAACGTATGATGGGCTGAATGGCCTCCTTGTGTTCTGTATGATTCTATCATTTAATAAAATGCATGTACATGGTAAGTAGTGACACAAACATGTTTTGCCACAATATAGTGAGAAAAATATACAGCCCATAATAAAGGTTCCAAGAAATGTGCAAAATTACACAAAATATTTCCATCATGCTCCAAAGAGTTAACGTCTTTTGTTTTATCGAATGTTACTGTTATCTCTTGTTACAGCATGCAGGGACAAGTTTTCAAAGTATTCTGAGTACTCAAGAGACAGAGGGAAAATTGGAGACTGCTGACAGCAGGAAAACTGACAACAGCAGCAGAAGAAACAGATACCAATGAATTAATTTTGTTTGAAATAATACGAAAGATGCATAGATTCATTTTTAGTGGTTAAGTTAAGAAACAAATACCTGGGGAAAAGTTCCACTGCATCTACGGTGAAAAGCTACATCAATTGCATGAGAAACAGGACTTGCTTTTAGTAGACACTTAGTTTTGAGATATATTCATTTTATTTTAAGTACAGAACAAAGAAATAACAGCAAATTTGAAAGGAAACAAAAGACAATCAGTTTTCAATCGTGGCTTCTTGGTCTCTTCACTGTGTTCAATGTTACCAAACATCCTTCTCTTATCATTGTGTCAATTATTTATTCTAGTTGATGTTACACATGTGAGATTTACTGGAATATTTTTATTCAATGTTTTGTGGGTCCCAATTTTTCAATGAAATGTCACATTCCACAAATCTGTCCTTGAACATGACTGCTCCCTTTTAGGTAATGCATCAGTACCAAATAGATGTATTATTTTTGCCAATTTTCTCCCTTATTTCTCATCCAAAGATATTCCTGTTGGGATATGGATTCCACACAAATCAAGCATGCTTTGGTATATTCCCAAAATGGCTATTACTCATTTGTGAAGCTAAATAGTAAATATTGGAAGTTATTCAAACTTGTGAGGAGGGGATAATGACAACTAATTCAGCACAGACCAAGGACCAAACCCGTGGGGCAGAATTTTATGGCTGACGCACAGGTGGCGGAGCCCGCACATCAGCGCTTAAAATGTCGTGTGCTGACGTCACGCGAGCGTCCCGACGTCAGTGCGCGCCATCGCGATATTTAGCTGGGCGGGTGCTATGCAGTGCGATGCGCGCCCGCCATTAATTCAAGGCCTTGTTAAGGCCCTTAACTCGGCAATTGAAGCCGATTTTGAGGAGCCTGTGCGATCTTCTCCTCGGCGCACGGGCCCAACGGGCAGGTGGGTAACTGATTTTTGAACAAACCTCATCCTCTGGCAGGCTATGTGGGCTCAGAGGGGTTGTTAATGTTTTTTCTGAAGTATTTAATGCAGAAAGTGTTTTAAACTTGCCTGTGTGATTGGTAGCAGTTCAGATCGATTTCCAATAGCTTTCTCTGTACTTTGAAGCTTCAACCCAGCAGTCTGCAGACAGTAATCTTTCTCGGGTCTGCAGCTTTCCGGAGGCCTCCATTTAGCCTGGGTATGGGTTCTGACATCTCCACTGGAGGCAGCTCCTCTGAGGAGGAAGGGAGGGATAGAATAAGGAGGAGACCAGGAGTGGACAATCAGCCTCCAGGGGAGCCACCTTTGGGAGGCCAGGCGCAAGCACAAGGGGCACAGGGCCAAGAGGTTGTCCAAGGTGGAAGGGGCCACAGAAGATGCCACTATCCTGCTACCAGGGTATACAGGCGGCAAAGCAGCTACCTCAATATGGCTGAGGTGCAGTGCCGAAGGAGGCTCTGTCTGTCAAGGGAAACAGTCAACTATATCTGTCAGATGATTGGCCCTGAGATCTCCCCTAACTGTGTGGGTGGACACCCCATGCCAGCAGCTCTGAAGCTCACAGTTGCCCTCCACTTCTATGCATCTGGCTCCTTCCAGGGCTCGGTGGGTGATCTTTGCGGTGTCTCCCAATCAGCTGTCCACACTTGTGTCAAGCAGGTTACAGACGCTCTGTTCAGACGGGCATTGACCTTCATCCACTTCCGCTGTGACCAGGCAAGTCAGGCACAGCGAGCCAGAGGCTTCGCGGCCATTGCTGGCTTCCCCTCGTCCAGGGTGCCATCGACTGCACGCATATGGCCATCAAGGCACCAGCAGGTGAACCCGGTGCCTTCGTCAACAGATAGGGCTTCCACTCCATGAACGTGCAGATAGTGTGTGACCACAGCATGCAGATTCTGCAAGTCTGTGCAAGGTACCCAGGCAGCTCCCATGACGCCTACATACTCAGACACTCCCAGGTGCCGGTGCTCTTCAGTGCTCCGGCTCGGCTGGATGGTTGGCTGGTGGGTGACAAGGGCTATCCCTTCAGAAGGTGGCTCATGACGCCTCTCCGCCATCCAAGAACAGAAGCTGAGGAGCACTACAATAGGAGCCACGGCACCACAAGGGCTGTGGTGGAGAGCGCCATCGGTCTTCTCAAGATGTGCTTCCGTTGCCTGGACCGCTCAGGGGCGCACTCCAGTACCCTCCAGATCACGTCTCTGTTATAGTGGTAGCATGCTGCGCCCTGCACAATCTTGTGCTGGAAAGGGGGGACACAGTTGACAATAAAGACCTTGACGCAGTGGATGAGACTGCACATGATGAATCCAGCAGTGGCTCAGAGGATGATGAAGCACGGGGCAATGATGAGGGGCAGCACACTGACCCACTACAACACCAAGGAGGCAGGGACACCCGGGACACTTTAATCCAACGAACCTTCAGCTAGCTCCACACACATGGATCAGCAGGACTAGCATTGCCTGGCGTTTCCATACGTGGCACTTAGGTGCTACATCTTCCACCTCATCAGCTGCAACTAAGGGCTTAGTACAGAAACATCAATGTCTACTCAAACACTCATGAGATGTCTGTGAAACATACAAATGCAGCACAAAGGAAACACCCTCAGCCATGGTCAGAAAAGTGGACTTTATTCCCACCAAAATAAACCACAAATATCGCTCTGACGTACATAATGATATATTCCCTAATCTAGGGCCAAGACAAAATCACCAGAGACAAACCCGTGGAGCGCCTAACGTGCCTTATGCTTACATTTGCGGGTGCTACGTCTAGGTGCCGCCCCATCGCTCGGAGTGGCTTGTGAGACAGCCTGCTGACCCTGCTGTCCTGTTGGCCTCAATGACCTTGGCGGCCGTCCTCTGGCCTGTGGAGCCTGTGCTGGTCCCGCCTGGGAGGGAGTGGCCAGTTCCAGAACTGGCACCTCCCCAGTTGTCGCAGCCTCAACGGATGCAACAGTCACTGGCAGAGGGGCAGAGGAGCTGCTGCCCTCATCCGGAGTGCCCTGAGGGAGCTCGCAGCGACGACAGGCAGCTGCTGTGCTGACGTGAGGTCACATTGGACCTCCCTGCTCACCGCAGATGGATGGGCACCGAGCAGCGACAATTGGTGCCCAGAACATCTCCCACATTGCCAATGACCACCTATGGCCATTGGCGCTGTGAGGGCTTGCAGGTCAGAGCATAACCCAATCAGAGGATTCTCATTCCAATTGAAGACCCTCTCCATGAGAGTTACCAATCTCTCAATGGAGGAAGCCTGAAGCTCTGTCCTGAGGTTCATGCCTTCACTGACACTCTGCCTGGATTCCTCCACCACAGAGACCAAGTGAAGCACACCCTCATGCAACCCTGCCAGATGCTCCCACGCACCCAGCCGCTTGTCCTGCAGCTGCTGCATGGCTGACATCTCCAGAGGCACATCATCACTGCCGGACTCAGCATGTACCTGGTCCCCTGCGGTCCTCCGGCTGCTAGCGCCATCGGCACTCTCTGTCCGTGCCATCTCCTCCAGCGATTGTGAAGTACCCTCTCCTCTGTTCCCCGGGACACTAGCCGACGTCATAATCCCCACCAAAGTGTTTGTTGCTGCGCTGGTGCCTGGCTCGCTGAAATGATGTGACACAAGTTGCAAGTCTTGGCCCTCAGGTGTGATGGGGGGACTCTGGACGTGTTGGTGGCAGCCATGCGGTGGTGATGCTGAAATTAACAAGGACAGTGCATCAGTTAGTGTTCAGTCACAAACACCTTTCATCCCTTTCCCCCCCCAGCCTCATAAGTCGCTCACCCTTCAAGAACCTAAGGGGACGAACATTGGTGGGGTGGTAAATAGTCAAGAGGAGGCCCAAACATTACATGCACATACAGACAGGCTGGTCAGATGGCCTAAGGAATGCCACATGGAATGTTATGTGGATAAGTGTTTGGTTAAGCACTTGGGCAAGATAAGCAAGGTGCGGGAATACATGAGTAATGGTAGGACGGTGGGACGTCACGATGACTACAGGGACCTTGCTGGGCAGACCCGTTAAAGTAGCAGAATAGGAACATAAGGCGTATAAACAAGGTTGAAGCCAGACTTGCCTTTATTAGCCGAGGAATAGAATGTAGGAAAAGGGAGGTCATGTTGCAAGTGCAGAAAATGCTGTTGAGGCCACATCTACACTTCTGTGTTCAGTTGTGACCTGCGCTTCATGGGAGGGATGGCATTGGAGTGGGGAGAGTGCAGAGGTTCCTGACCTGGATGAATGTGGGTTGGAGAGTTGGAGTGATGAGGAAACATTGCAAACACTTGCGACATTTGCCGTGGAGCACAGGAGATTGACAGGTCACATTATTGACCTTCATACCATTAGGAGGCGCATAGAACGGGTGGACAGAAGGCAACATTTCCCCTTGGCGCAGGGATGACTAACGTGGTGGCATTTATTTAAGTTGAGTGCCATGAGGTTGACAGGTGAGGTGCTGAGGACCTTTTGGCTAGAGTAATGTGGGGCGCACTGGCTGAAAGGGTGGTGGAGGTACAAACCCTCCTAAGATGCAATAAGTCTTTGGATGTGCAGCAGCGATGCCATGGCATGTTAGGCCATGGGGATAGTGGTCACAAATGGTATAAAGTGACTTTGGAAGGTGCTAGAGACGCGCATCCTCAAGGGGCCGAGGAACCTTTGTGTATGACACACACGTCTGACTGTATCAGTCTGTGAATGAGTAGTGTTGCTGCATTAACGATTGCAGCAATCATCAGTGCTTTGGATGGTGGAGAGACAGAGTGGATGGGACTGTGGCACTCAAATACCTGGCCGCTGCACCCCAGCCTCACCGACACCTGCCGACCTGGCTGTCTGCCTCCTCCTCAGCTCCATGGCCTGCTCCTCATTCATGGTGAGGTGCTGCAGCATGGCGTGCCCACCACCAGTCCGCTGCCGCTCCCGGATATTGCTCTCAGTTTTTGCCTGCAGAACAGAGAAGAGGACTTATTGGGGCTGATTGCTCATGTACTCTGCACACGCACGCCACACCCCAACCACAGTGACCCATCTGAGGCTTCCAGCGACTCCTATCCACACTCACTGGTGATCAGTCCCCATACGATAGTATGGCCGGTCCCAACTACCTCCCCCAACGGACACCTTGGACACATCTGGCGTCCATCACTTTGAATAACACATGGGCCTTAGCGTCCATGGCAAGGAGGCGCAGCTGGGTGCAGCGCCGAGGCCAGAAGATGGCTCTTGGCCACGACACCTTGAGGCTCCCCTTCCACCATCTCATGACCATCAATAAGACATGTGTTGGAGTTCTGAGTATGTGTCAAGCTGCCTCCCCTGCAGGTTGCCCTCAGACTACTCAAATGCGACAAACACTAACATATGCTGTAGGGAGAACCCATCTTCTCCTCAACCACTAAGGCTGATGTAAGCAAGGTCACTGTCTGTTTGCCCACCCAGCATGCGCCAAATGCCCAAAGCAGTAACGACACTAAAACATGGGGTGGGGGGCCTCAAAGGCTAAAGCTACCTGCTAGTTAAAATGGCCAAGGCTGACATGGTAGTCACCCTTCCAGAGTGCAGCAAAATCATTGAAGCACTTGTGGCACTGCGTTCTGGTGCGCCGCACATCATCATGAGAGCTAACAGCCTCCGCCACCTCCTGCCACGCCTGCTTGGTGATGTGGGGGGGCCCTCCTCCTCCCATCCTCCAGAAACATGACATCCCGATGGTTGGACACCTCTTCGAAGAGGACAGCAAGGCAGGCATTGGAGAACCGAGGGGCACAGTGGCTCCCCGCCCCTGCTTGCCTATCCTGCAGCTTGCCCCCCTCCTCCTCCTCTGCCCTCACCTCTTGTGCTGCCCGGTGACCGGCCATGGTGAACAGCTTAAAGGAGGATGCCTGGCCGCTCTTTATACAGACTGCCGGTTCCCCATTGCAACCAGTGGTCTGAACACGCCTGCTGCCGATTTAATTTTCCCGATGAACACGGGAGTCGGAACCCCGCTGGACGGGCCTTAATTGGCCCACCCACGCAAAATGGTGGCGCGGCCCGTTTTGGTGGCGGGGATCGGCTGACCGCCCGCCACCGAGTCAGTCAGGCCCACCTGCCCATCAAACGCAAAATTCTGCCCGTGATCTTCTTATCTTTATGGTTCAGTTACACAGTGAAAATAAATGGTTCATAAGGATTAAAAAATACTCTGGGCTGGATTCTCTGATAAATTACTGCCATCTGGGGTGCAAAACAATTAAGGTTAAATGGTCTCCTAAATGCTACTGCCTCAAATTTTTTAAAAATGCATCAGAGTAATCTCTTTTAAAATGTATATAAGGTCAAGGGTACTTGGCCAAAACCTCTGATCCATTTTCCCAAATATCACCTCATACATGTCCCACATAATGATTGCCGCTATAAGATATAGGTGAGCTGATACAAGGCATCTCTAGGGTGCATTCCATACTAAGCAGGCCATTTTGTGTGCTTTCACTGAAGGTTTGGTGTTATTTTGCCTACATATCAATCTTCGCACTTTATTCTCACCAAAGCCATTTCCCCAGCATTACAACCGTGTTCATGTGAAATCAGCTCCACTGGTCAGGACACTGTTTCTGCATGTCAAATGATCAGCCCCTGAAGAAGATTCGCTTTTCACACTTAAAGGTGGCACCCAATTTAAGGAGGATAGGGAAAACACTTCACGGGTACTCTGAAGCTCTCATTGAAAAGAGGATATATCAATATTGGTGCGTGGGAAGAACTTGCCCCAAACCATGCCATATGGTGGAACCTCATCCAACAAACCGCAACACAAGTTTGCTGATTTGATGGAGCAGACAGGTTTCATAAAGAAACAGTAAAACTTTATTACGGAGACACCTCGAAGTGCTTACACCTAGACGCGATCTCTCGTCCAGAAGGCTCCGCCGTCCCCCCCCTCCCCGGATTATCCGCACTAAGAGCTCACTGGCTGAACCCCCAGCAGTGCATCACATGACCCATGATTAACAGGAGGGATGGACAATACATGCAGTTACCGCATTTCGTCCCCCATTAGTTTTTTTACAATTACTCATTACAAAATACATTTGAACATCAAACAAACATATATACAATTTCAGGCAATTATAAATCAAGTCTTTAAGGTGATCTTTGTATACGGCTAGAGTGGTGTAGCTCTACCACTGGAGGTTCCTGAACAGGACTGACAGGATCTGGAGCTGAACTATCAGACACATTACCGGAACTGGGTAGTTCAGGATTTGGCAACTCTTCTGAAACATCTAGAATGCCTGTTCTAGGTCAATCTCGCACCTCAGAAGTTGACGGTTCACCACAGGTTGATCAGTTAATTGTTGGAATGCCTCTCTGGCACCAATGTGATCTACGTGCTTATGGATGATTCTATCTCCCTCTTGTACTTGGAAAGATAATGGACCAGTCTCTGAGACAATGGCTCCTGGAGCCCAACAGGGTCCACTGCCAAAATTTTGAACATATGCCATGTCACCTACACTGAACACACGAGTTTTATTGTGTGTGTCATGGTTAAATTTGTGATTAGCCTGGTTCCGTGCAACATTCCCCTCTAAATTCAGAAACACGAAAGCCTGAATTTTACTTTCCGAGGCTGGGCACGTGCCTGACCCGAACGCACGTGAAATTGTGCGAAACGACATCCGCCATGCATCCCAACGTCATCACGCATGCGAGCAATATTGAGGTTGGCGCGTGTGGGAGTCAGAGCCACACCCGCCGACCATTAAGGGGCCAATTAAGGCCATTGAAAAGCCTATTGTCCACGATTTTACATTGCCCATGCAGCGAGTGCTCGTCGCACAGGCAAAATGGGCAGGCGGGTAGCCCACTTTTAACAAAACCTCATCCAGGGGCAGGATAAAAAGGATCTGGAGCATTGTCATTGTGAGTAGTGAGGAGTTTAGGAGATAGTTTGCTGTTGGCTGCTTAGTAAAACTTGACAGCTTCATCTCTGTTCTGAGCTTCAGTCTTTGCATTAAAAGCTTTCATTTCAGGACTCATTGGTGTCTCCAAGGCCCCTGGAGGATTTTGACCGTGTGGACCCTTCCAGTTGCCAGACAGCCTTCTGTTTCTCTGGTAATGGGGATTGTGTACTCCACTGATGGCACCTCCTCTGAGGAAGAGGAGAGGGGCATAAGGGAGAGAAGGCCAGGTGTCCACAGGCAACATCCAAGGAAGCAACCTGTGGGAGGAGAGGTGAAGGGACAGGGGGCGCAGGGCCAGCAGGGAGTCCAAGGCAGAAGCCACCACTATCCTGCTGCCAGAGTGTAGAGGCAGTGATGCAGCTACCTCAACATGTCAGAGGTTCAGTGCCAAAGGAGGCTCCACTTCTCCAGGGAGACTGTGACCACCAGAAGTCAGGTATTTGGACCTGAGGTCACCTCCAACTGTGTGGATGGCCACCCCATGCCAGTGGCTCTGAGAGTCACAGTGGCCCTCAACTTCTATGCCTCCAGTTCTTTCCAGGGGTCAGTGGAGGATGTGAGTGGAGTTTTCCAATCAGCTGTCCACAGTTGTGTGAAGCAGGTGACTGATGCTCTGTTCAGGCAGGTAATGGTGTTTATTCATTTCCAGATGGAGGAGCCCAGCTAGGCTGAGTGAGCCAGATGCTTTGCTGCAATTGCTGTGTTCCCCGCGTCCAGGATGACATTGACTGCACACGTGGCCATTAAGGCGTAGTGGGTAAGCCGGTTGCCTTCGTCAACAGGGAGGGGTTCTACTCCATGAACATGCAGGTAGTGTGTGACCACAGGATGCAGATTCTGCAAGTCTGTGCAAGGTACCCTGGCAGCTCTCATGACCCATACATTCTCCAACACTCACAGGTGCCAAGGCTATTCATGGCTCTAGCTTGACTGGATGGATGGTTGCTGGGTGACAAGGACTATCCATTGAAAAGGTGGCTTACGACGCCTCTCCAGCAACCAAGAACAGAACCAGAGCAGAGGTATAATAGGAGGCATGTCTCCACAAGGGCGGTGGTAGAGGGGACCATAGGTCTGCTGAAGATGAGATTCAGATGTCTGGAGTGTTCAGGGGGGTGCACTACAACACCCTCCAGAGCATGTGTCTCTGATAGTCGTTGCCTGCTGTGCTCTCCACAATCTGGCTCTGGCAAGGGGGTCCCACTGGAGGAAGAGGATCTTTTGGAAGCTCCACAGTGCATAGATGATGACTTCAGTGGTGGATCAGAAGAGGAGCCTGGGGAAGAACACAGTGAGGATGTGGAGGCAGGCCTCTGGAACCTTCAGGGAGGCAGGGACACCAGGGAGGCCTTGGTTCAACGCTCCTTCAGCTTGGCTGCCAAGGCACTGCTTTCACCTCATGCCAGGGGTACTGCCTCCATCCCAGATGTTTGAAATGACCCATTCCATTGAACCCAAAGACCACTCAGTACCTGTGCAATAAAGTTCAGAGCCACCCATGTCCAGCATGAGATACTGGCATACCCTGCACCTATAAAACAAGTGAAGCATGCTCAGTCCATTAAAACAAAAGCAAAATTCACATCATGTTGGCACTCACAGAAAATGAACATACCAATGTAAGGTGTTAATGGTCACACCAGTAAACAAACTAACAAAACATGGCAAAACAGAAGATCACCTGTGAAAAGTCCCTCTTGTGCTCACAGTGCCTTAAATGTATGTTTGTGAGTGCTGCGTCTTGGTGACCCCCCCTTTTGGCACTGGCATTGGAGGCAGCTTGCTGACTGTGCTGTTCTGTTGGCCTTGATGACCTTGGCAGACGTCCTCTGGCCAATGGAGCCTATGCAGGCCCCGCCTGGGATAGAGCATCCAGCAACTCAGCTGGTCACTCCTCAGTCATCGCGGCCTTGCCAGGTGCCACGGTCACTGGCAGAGGGACAGAGGAGCTGCTGCCATCATCCAGAGCGCCCTGAGAGGAGCCAGCAGAGGCGTCAAGCAACTCAAGCACTAACGTGAGGTAGGTCTGGACCTCCCTGCTCGCCATTGATGGATGGGAACCTAGCAGAGATACCTGGTGCCTCGACCATCTCTCACACTGGCAGTGGCATCCTGAGGTCATTGCCTGTGTGAGGGCTTGCAGGTCTGAGTGCAACCCCAGGACTCCTGATTCTGTTCCTTGAGCTGCCTCTCCATGAGAGTCACCACTCTCTCAATGGAGGAGACAGTGCGCTCGGTGCTGAGGGCCAACGCAGTGCTCACGCTCTGCATGGACTCCTGCATGACATAAACCATGGCACTCAAATCCTCAGGAATCTCTGCTAGATCCTCCCGCGCATCTCGCTGGACATCTAGCATTTGCCACCTAATTCACAACTCCAGAGGCTCATCATCTGTCTCGGACTCAGCATGGTCCTGGTCTCCAGCTGTCCTCCGAATGCCAGCACCCTGAACACTCTCTGCCTCCACCTGCTCCTCATGCGAATGTCCTCACCGCTGTGCACCGACATTGCCATCGACATCTAATATCCACCGAGGTGCTGGTATCTGCACTGGTGTTTGGTGCAGAGAAAGGGTGTGATGCAGATGCGTCTGAAGGGCACTGGTCCTCCGGCGTCAAGGGTGGCTCATCGGGGTCCTGCAATTGTTTGCTGGATGGCGATTCTAGGGAAGAAAAGTGACATGTCATTCGTATTGGTCATCACATTGTCACTGTGCATGCTAGGTGGGCTGGTGAGACACGGAGATCTGCATCAAGGCGCCATTGTATTTCAATGTACAATGGGGACTCTAGGCTTGAGGTTTCCATTACAGATGAGACAATACAACAATGTTTATACACTCCAACATTCTCTCATCTGTGCACTGCACTCTTACCTTCATCAGAGACCCCTGCCTCTCCACAACTGGAGGAACAAGCTGGGCATCAGCACTCCATCTCTTAAGTATCCATCTTGTTCCTCATCAATATGTGTAGGTCTGGGGGGGCCTCTGCCTGTCCTTGACCTCTAGATGGTGTTCTGACTTCTCTTCTGAAAGGACAGAGGACCATTGATTATTCCACTCTACCTGCAGCGCCTTTTCAGCCTGGCCAACCCCACCTTGCAGGGCATATCTGTGTTGTGGCCCTCAACCCTCAAAGCAGCCAGGACTCACTATTGGTGGGCATGGATGTCATTGACAGTTGGCACTCAGACTCTTAAACCCCTAAGCACCAGGGGGGGGATGGACAGCTGTTAACAGCTCTGCCCATGGTTTCTTGGCCAGGCGCGATGGCCTCTTCTTGCCACCCCTGGGGATGAGGATGTCGCGCCTGGCACTGACCTCCTCCATGAGGATTCCCAGGCCCTCATCTGAGGACTGGGGATGTGGGGGGGGGTTGCTGAGAGCCCACAGGACTTGGCTTCCCACCTGGTGTGCCCAGCAGGTGCAGATGCCATTGCTGCTCAGAAAGAATATCTCGCCAAACAACTCCAAAGCTACAAAGTGTCCCCTGGCAGCCTTCAGGGAGTTACCTCAGCTGCTTTTAAATCCCCCACTGCGTCACCATTGGACCCGGCGCCCGACAGTCTCCCATCCCCTCCCAGCCCTCCCGACCATTGAGCAGATGTGTTTCACGCTGAGTGGCCCTTAATTGGCCACCCATTGTGAAATCGCATTGGAAACACAATCCTGTCCGAAAGTGGATTATATGTCCGCTCCCGAGCCTGCTGACTTGGCGTGCACGCCAAGCGTGAAATTCAGGCCCAAGTGTAAACGTGTACGCAGATGGCATTTCATTAATAACTCCGGCGGTGTTGAACCTGTAGTCGACTGTGGCATTGTACGATACCAAGAGAAACCGAGAAAGTCGAGGTTCCAGGGTGGCTTCCGATAACTTCTTCATACCAGACTTAAAAGTTTGTACAACCCTCTCGGCTAGACCATTTGATGAGGGGTGACAAGGAGCTATCTTTATATGGCGGATTCCATTCAGATCCACAAATTTCTGAAACTCAGCTGTACCATTATCAAAAACGATAATTTCAGGTAGGCCATGCATGCTGAAACAGTGATGTAGCTTCTTAATAGTTGTGTTCGGTGTTGGAAATTTGACTTCATATACATCCATCCATTTTAAATGTGCATCTACAATTAACAAGAACATAGTACCTAAGAATGGTCCTATATAATCAATATGTAGTTGAACATAGGTCAACCAGGCCACTCCCACAGATGCAGTGGAGCTGAAGCAGGCAGTTTCTGTTGTTGCTGACAGTGGAGACAGTGCTTGACCATGCTTTCAATGTCATTGTCACCAGAAGTAACTTTGTACAAGTAATTTCATCTTTGATATGTCTGGATGCGCACTGGGAAGCTCTGTCAAGAGTGGTTCTTTTCCTTGTGATGGGACGACAACTCTTGAACCCCACAACAAAATTCCATCTTGATTGCTTAATTCTGTGTTTCTGACATGGAATGGTCTCAATTCTTCAGATACAGATGAGTTTGGCCATCCTTGCAAAACCAAGTCTCTGACTTTCAACAATATTGGGTCTCTGTTCGTCCAATTTCTAATTTGTTTAACGCACACAGGCGAACAATCTAAAAAATTCAGTAATAGCATTAATTCTTCTGCAGTGATGTCCTAAGTCAGGAGGTGAGTTACTTACTGCAGAATTCCCAGCTTCTGAAGTGTTCTTGTAGCTACAATATTTATATGGTTGGTCCTGTTAAGTTTCTGGTCAATGGTAACCCCCTAGGATGTTGATGGTGGGGGATTCAGAGATAGCAATGTTGTTGAATGTCAAGGGGAGATGGTTGGATTCTTTCTTGTTGGAGATGGTCATTGCTTGGCACTTGTGTGGTGTGACTGTTACTTGCCACTTATCAACCCAAGCTTGAATGTTATCCAGGTTTTGTTGCCTGACATGGACTGCTTCAGTATTTGATGAATCGCAAATGATACTGTCACTGTGCAATCATCAGCAAGACCCCCATTTCTGACCGTATGATGGAGCTGCTGAGTAGATCTCAGGCTTCAATGTCTGCTAAGGTAGGATGCCAATGTCCAAAACAATGTGATATTTCACACTCTCAAGATCACATTGTTGAGGCCATGGTTTGTGGCATAGGCCTAAGGGAAAGATATGAGAGAAAATACCTCACCATGACTAAAGTAGTGAAATATCTGATGAAAATGGCAATTGCTGGAAACACTCAGCAGGACAGTTGTTGATGCATGTTGACATTTCGGGCATGAATTCCTTCAATATCGTTTGACCACTGTTACTGAGGCAGGGAAACTCTGCTACTAGATTGTCACCTCCAATAATTTCATCTGCTGATATTTTGGTTGCTGGTTGAGCTGTTAAAAATTACAACCATTTGACTTTCCCCTGAAGCTGATATTTGCTTATTTGAAAGATGACTACATAGTATTTTGAACTTTTTGTCCTCTCACAACTACATTTCTAAAGCAATGAATTCAAAATTTGGCATCCAGGTCAAAGTTGTCTGAATTATATTTCTTTGTTTTTACACACTGTAACTTAGCAGAATTTGAAGAACTAATAGATGTGTTCCCTGCTGCTGTGGTATACACACCCTCATCCTTGTTTTCACATCATCCCATGTTCTTGCTCTCCTATACCTATAATCTCCTTCAACCCCCAACCGTCTGAGATCTCTGGGCTCCTCTAATCCTTGAGCAATCCCAGTTTTAATTGTTCCACCATCGGTGGACACGCCTTCAGGAATCTAGGCCATAAACTCTGGAATCCCATCCCTAAAACTCCCCACTTCTCTACCACTCTCTCCTCTTTTAAGGCACTCCTTAAAACCTACCTCCTCGACCAAGCTTTTGGCTATCTGGCCTAATACCGCCGGGAGTGGCTCCATTTTAAATTTTGCTTTATAACGCTCCCATGAAACGCCTTGGGATGTTTTATTACATTCAAAGCACTATATAATTATAAGCGATATATAAGTATAAGTAATATAACACCCCCACTGACCTCCAACACCCATCCCCTTCTTGCCTTCTAATGTCCAACTCTCTGCCATCCTCCCCAAGCCCCCACCCTTCCCCACAAATGTTCAATTCATCTCTGCTCCATGGCTGGCACACCCATCAACCAATCAGCCTCCCAACTGAAAAAATTCCAACCAGGCCCTGCCATTAAGTTCAGCAGGACTTCTAGAAGACAGGATTTCCAGGTTTCTTGGTTGTCAGATCACCTCTGTCTTTCAGTTCTGAGGCATTGCCATTCAGAGCTTGATCAAATCTTTTTTCCAATGTTCCTGGGGCCAGCACCCAGTTCTTCTATGGCTAATTCGGCCTCCAGAGGATTTTGTCAAGTGATAGACATATATAATTTGGTCTTGCTTGTGTTTCACTGTATACCCATCTCCTCTAGTCCTATGAACATAGCCCAATTAAACAACTTCTTACATTTCCGTGACTCATTGCCACGTAATATTCCTTTCCTGGTGCATCATGAGTGATGTGCCTGGAATATCAGAAAGTTAAGCAAATGAGCTCAATTCACTCATTGTAATATATGGGCTTTGACCCTAAGCTCCAAAGAGCAGCTTTTAAAATTATTATTTTGTGGATTAAGATTCCACATGCAAAAGTATCACATTTTTCAGATGAATTGCTGAATGCTAGATATTGATGTGACTTCTGATTGATTTATCGCAGTAACATGGGCCAAATCTGTAGCAAGTAATTTATTTGGAAGGCATAAGAAATAGATTATAAGAATGAGACAGAAGGTGGACCATGCAATTAATTTCGATAAGGACATAACTAATCTAGAAACATACATCTTGGATGAAGATATGTTGGTGAAATCAGTATTTCTATAAATTGTGTGTAACAAAGCAGCCAATTTACAGCCTATTTTGCCATGGCCCCATTCAATTATTTGAGTCATTTTGTAATGAAACAAAGGAGACACAGAGCCAGAAACAGATATCAAGTTGGCTGTTGATTGATTATATTTATTGTATTGAAGTAACAGGCTTTGGGAAGTCAAGTTTACACATTTGATGTCATGTTCAATACATCTCTTCCTCTAGATTAGATTTGAGTGCAGTGCACTGTCATAAACTGTAACAGTCTATTAGCAAATAATTACTTGGCTCAGCAGGTTATCAAGCACTCACTGTAGTGAAATAAAAACAGAAAATGCTTGAAATTTAAAACAGGCCAGTCAGCAACTGTAAAGATCTTGGTTGTTAACCATCCACTTGTGTGGACTGCCAGCTTACATGGTCCCAATTCCTGCTTTTCCTGCAGAGTCTGGAAATCAAGGCCGTGATTTAATGTGGGCAATGGGGATCTCACCTCCTCCTCCCCACCGGCTTGGTGAGAGGCCTGAAGCTATCCCGAGGTAATCAGGCACTTACCTGGACAATGTCGGGTCTCCTACTGAATAAAGAAAGGGAGCTAGTTCGTCCCTCCTCATCCAGGAGCATAACAAATTGGGGGAACCTCGTCCAGGGGCCGGTTTTAACAATGGAGACAGATTCATCCAGCAAAGGGTGGCTGGCAGCCTCTCGAAGCTGCATCTCCAATAAGAAACCTTCCAGCTTGTGAGGAGCAGCAGTTTGCAATGGAAGATAAGAACAGAGAGGGTGGCTGCAACATGGAGATGCCCTCTCACCAAATCTTCTGAAGCTTTAATTAAAAAATGATTCTTGTGGCTGCTCTTGCATCCAGGCAGACAGCGAGGACCATCTAGGCCTGCCTGGAGTGTGGCCTAGAAGCCTGTCACCACCTCCAGACACCTAAACTGGCCCCTGTAAAATCCCGGACTCCTTTAATTGTCCTTAGCCCCTGACTGCCCTAATCGGCTTCCCGCGTCATTGAGTGCAGAATTGGTGGCTGCTATCACTCGTTTTCACCTCTGCTAAATTTGCGAAGGTGGGTAGCCCTGCCAGCCTGGAACCTGCACCTGCAAAAATGCTAGTGCCAGGAAAGGGCAATTTCACTAAGAAAGTCTGTTTGATCACAATTCATGATGACCACTTTTGCTTGTTTACTGAATTTTTTATGGGCGGAATTTTTTGGCAGTGGGATTTTATGGTGCCGCTGAAGTCAATGGACTTGTGAATGATTTGCCGCATTTTACGGTCCTATCCCCTCCGCGATGGGGCTGTAAAATTCCACCCTATGTCTTTTACAGTCTGAACCGTAACTAGCCTTAGTGAATTTAATCGAGAATATTGCTCCTAATCATTTTTCTCTCCTTACCTATGTGTGTCTCTTCATATTTCCTACCTGATCAGATTTAGTCAATTGCTTTAAATCATTGTCCATCGAAATGCAGGATTCAGCTGAAGCTGGGTAGTTGTAGGGAGTAATAGGTATTTCAGGGTAGAGGAGAATGAAAAGCAGCATTTTATACAATTACATATATAGATCTACATAGTATTGTACAGCGCAATAACAGACCATTGCTGGTGTTTCCTTCCCACTTGCTTCATCTCATCCTACCAGTGTATCCTTCTATTCTATTCTCACTCATGTACTTATCTTGTTTCTCTTCAGGGCCGGTGCAACCATTAGGCAAACTAAGCAGTCGCCTAGGATGGCAACATATTTTGGGGGGTGTGGTGAGGGATTGGAAAAAAACAGATGAACAATTGGATGTATCTTCTGTACGTCTGCCCTGTCAAACCCCTTCATAATTTTAAGCACCTCCTGCAGGTCACCTCTGAGTCTCCTCTTTTCTAGAGAAAAGTGCCCTAGCTTGCTAAATCTTTCTTGATAGCTCTAACCTCCCAGTTCTAGTATCATCCTTGTAATCTTTTTCACACTTCTTTCCATACTTTTTGTAATATATAAACCAGAATTATATACAGTAAGTGTGGTCTAACCAATTTCCTCTGGAAATGATCTCCAGTGCTTTATTTATCATTTTTAAGTCTTTGATTCTTTGTCTTTTACATAATTGCATCTGACATCTGCCCCTTAACTTCTTTGTGTATGCTCTGGGCAATCCATCCAGATCTGGGGTTTTATCTTCTCTAACTTTGTCTAGTTTATCAATTAGTTTCCTCTTACCTATTTTAAATGTCAAGATGTCCCTTTTGATCACTTCTTCTAATGACATGTCCACAATATTTCTCAAATTTAGCAGAGGTGAAAATGGGTGGTAATACATTGGTCATCCTCATACACCCCACTGATTTATTTTTTCCATTGGTTATTGGAAAGGGAGATCTGCCAAGTGTATATCAGTTGGGTGATACTACTGCCTGATTGCATCCTGTTGGATTTGAATTTCATCCCTGTGGTCTCCGTATTGATAATTAAGAAATCCTGGAAGCAAGACGTAGAAGGGGAGCTGAAGGATGGTCTAAATTACATTATACTTCGTATATATAATCCATTCAAACTTTTCCATTCGATTACATCCTGCAGTTCATTCTTGATGTCTATTACTCCCTATGTGTGCAATCCAAATCCTTGGATTAAATTCCAGTTACAAGTTCAGGTAGACACTATTCTGCATTTAGCATCCATATCATTTAATTAGATTACAGCCTGTAATCATTTCATGTAACTATTGCACTGCCAGTTAATCACATTCTGCCCTTGCAGCTGACAGAAAGTTACAGAAAACTACATCAAGAATACTTGTCCCCCAATCCTAATAAACTTAGTTTCGTATTGATTTCATCATGTCAATAAAGAAAAGCAGAATAGAATTATTCACTAAATCTGTTTATTCAGCAGAATCACTAATTAGTTGGGGAGGCAGTGGCATATTGGTATTGTCACTGGACCGGTATTCCAGAAACCCAGGGAAAGGCTCTGGGGACCTGGGTTTGAATCCCACCACAGCAGATGGTGAAATTTAAATTCAATAAAAATCTGGAATTAAAAATCTGATGAGGACCATGAAAATTGTCGATTGTTGTAAAAGCCCAGCTGGTTCACTTATGTCCTTTAGGGAAGGAAATCTGCCTTCCTTACCTGGTCTGGCCTACATGTGACTCCAGAGCCACAGCAATAACGTTGATTCTTAAATGCCCTCTGAACAAGGGCAATTAAGGATGAGCAATAAATGCAGGCTTGGCCAGAGACGCCCACTTTCCATGAATGAATAAAAAAAATGAAGAGACAAAGATTAGAGCACTGACATTGTTAAATGTTCTGAGGTAGAGTCATTATCAGAATGGATATTGAGGGAGCTGATTTGAGTTTAGTGGAATAAGGACATTCTGCCAAGCTAAGTTCAAACAGATGTCTTTCAAGTTTACTAGCTTAAGTAATCATGCTGAAATAGTTAGTTAAAGTAATTGTTCACAGATATGTATGTTCTGAAACTACAACAGTTAAACACAAATTTGTTTCAAAAAATACTCTACAGAACAGCAAAAAATATTTCACTGTTATCCATATACAAGTAATGATGCATGCGGACTCTAGCTCTATTTAGATTGGCTGTCTTGCAAATGACTGACTGCACTCCCACTGGAGTCAGCAACAAACAAATTGGCCATGTCTAAACATTCACTTGCATTTTACAAAAAGGTTGAAGTTCCAAAAACTGGATGGAATTCTTCCAACAGGGTACGAAGGAGGACTACAGATTGTTACTGTCTTGGAAACAGATGGCAAGACCAGGGGATCACTGGCTCACTATATCTGTCCAAGCTTTCTCACGCCCTGTTCCCTCTTGAGACACAGGCCTACTACTTCTCTCCTTCCAAACCATAGTCCAACCTCAGCCTGAGCCTCCCTCCGGGCCTACATTTCCTCCCATTCCCCATCCCCTCCTGATCATGATACATGGTCTGGTCTCAGCTTGAATCTAAGTCCTGGATTGCAACCTCTGTTTGGGCCCATTTCCCCACACCCAGCTATACACTAGAACCATGACCAAAAGTCAGTCACAACCAATCTTGTGGTGATGCCCTATTGACAATACCAAAAGGAATAACTTGATTGTGAATATAATGCCTGAAGGTTCAGTTTATTTGCAATATTTTTTATTGCTTATAAAAAGTTTGACTCATTCAATTTTATTTTATGAGTGTTCCTTTTTAGTGGGCACAAGGTAAAATGAACTTTATGTGTAGCTTTAGACTATTCTAACAACATGCCTTAGATGTAGCATCAGATACGCACATTTTAATACATCAGCTATCACTATGTGTTCTTGATTAGGACTAGGTTTTAATAAACAAAATTTCAAATAATTGAGATTGCCCATAGTCATTAGATTTTGAACCCATACAGCCATCAAAGAGAGGAGATTTGCACTCACTTCCAGGTTTAGCAGAGGTATTTTTAGATGCCAGTGAGAAATCTACTTGCCAACATCAGGGATTTAATTATCACAGGGGTTGAGGGTGGTTGTCATTGATGCAATTGACATCCTTAGGTCTTTGTAAATTGATTTAACTTTGCTCCAAATTTAACACATGCAGCTGGGTTTCCCAGGACTCTGGAAGCTGACCATGAAAACAAACAGAATATTGTGCCACAGTTCAGCTGGGTATTTGAACTTGCAATTGTCCCATCTGAGTAAAACCTCATTTATTGCAGTTGGTGTCTCATTTCCCTCTGGCAAACATTTGGCAAAGAGTTCTTGTGTGGATACAACTTAACTCAATCTTGGAGACTTTCAAACTGTCAAGATCTGGATGGAGGCTCATTTGATGTGTTTGACACTACCTCAGAAGAAGATGATGACCCCTATCCATGGTAGTGTCGACGTGCTGTGGTGGGCTCAGCATGTGCACAGGAGATAGGTGCACACATCTCACCACTGCTGCACGGAAGACATGGCACTGAAACTGAAGAAGACTGCAGTTCCCAGGTTCAGTGGCATATCCCTCGAGCACCTTTTGGATGCTGTGGAGGCGTGCTGTGATGACCCCTACCCCTGCTGTGGCCACAGGATGGGTAACAACAGCACTAACACAGTTTGGGAAGGCGTGGCAGCAGGGGTCAGTGCCAACGCCCTTCAAAAGAGGACAGCCACCCAGTGCCACAAGTGGATGAATGATCTCTTCCGTTCTACCAGGGTAAGTCATTCTTCTCTTCACTCTCAACTCACACACTCACAAACCCATCACACATCCACAGGGCCTTCACTCACTGTCAGTTCAAGAGACATCGCCATTCACTCTTTCATAATCACTTTCATTGTCCTCATCCCACCCATGGGACCACTTACCACCCACACAGGCCAGACATACTTATCATCTGACCTGGCAGGTGCCCTGCATAAGTTTTCTCCATCTCTAATCATGCAGGACAAACTGGCACACAACAAGACGGAGAGGTAGCAGACAGGTGGAGGAATGCCTGAAATCAAGATCCTCATGGGATTTGAAAACAGGGGCAACCAGCTGGCCAGTGAAGATCTGGACCAGTCCTGTGCTGATGGTGAGGTCGGCGGTGCACAGCAAAGTGAGGGTCCAGCAATGTAACATCCATCGGACAACCATGCTGTGAGTAATGTGTCCTGTTTCACAGGCCACTGCCATGCACTAATTATCTCCCCTTGCTTCTTCAGGCACATTTGCCAAACAGCCGACAGAGTCCATGACGCAGGAGAAACCTCTGAAGAGGAATTTGGAGGCACCCTCCCTGAAGCCCTGTCACATCGCTCACCCACACCCTCCACCAGCGCTGAGACATGCACCTTGGTGGGACCTAGCTTTAGAGTAGCCTCGGGATCACAATCTGCTGAGCACATTGCACTGTCTGATCCAATGCAGGTGGTGGCAGGGACTTCCCAGGTTTCTGGCACACGGAGGACAGCTGGAGGCCAGAACTTTTCTGAGTCCGAGTCAGATGACAAGCCTTTGGAATCGGTCATGTCAAAGTTGCTGAAGATGCAAAGGCAAGCTTGGGAACATCAGGAAGGGATGTCCGCTGCACTCCTCAGATTGCAAGGCACGATGGAGGAGTCCGTCCGCCTTCACTCTGAGGTGGTAGCACTGGCATGCCAACGCACCGTGGTCAACACTGGTAGGATGGCGGCCGCCATGGAAACCTTGGTCCAGGACTTTCCTCCTGCACTGCTGGGCAGGCTTAACTCTATTGCTGATGCCATAGTTGGCCTTCAACAGTGTGTATGCGAGAGGGGTGATGAGCAGTTAAATCTCACTCCAGCTAACCCTTCTCCTCAAGGAGTCAGCCTGGGGCCCCCAGGGCACCCACAGGGAGGAGGATCCTCTGGTGTACACTCTGGGCCCATTCATCCAGGTGACTCCGAGAGTGTCCGGCCCATCCGACTCCCCTCTTCCTGTGACCTCAGCAGCTCTAGTTCCACAGGTCGAGGAGGATGCCACTGCCACACAGCAAGACCCCGAAAGCAGGCCGGGTCCCTCCAAGTCTCTGCCCTCCAGAGGACGCCCACCAAGGTCAACACAGACAGAGGGTAGCAGTCAGCAGGCTGCCTCCACCTCCGCTGTGGATGTCCAGGGAGCACCAAGATATAGCGGCAGGATTAAGACGGTTGAGGAGAATTAGTTGCACAACCTGGGCACGGATGTTAATCACTTGTACATACTGTTCACTATTGTCAATAAACTCCCAAGAGTGTCTCCCTGCCTATGCCTCCGTGTTCTGATGAGCAGTGTTTGTGTCACTCAGTTGTGAAACCTTTCTGCACAAGATAAAAGCAGGTGCCTCAGTCCAGGGCCTCTTCCCTGTGCTCTGTGCAGCCTTCAGACCATAGTGACGGTCCAGCTTCAGACTTCCTGGAAACATTACTGATGCCTGCACCTCGATGGTGCTTGTCATTGCTGCCAGAAGGTAGTGGGCAGGTGACACACAGTTCTCTCATTCTCTCTGTGTGCTCTCAGCACCTTTAATGAGGGGCTGACCCCCTATCTCTTCAGCACCTGTGACCACTGATGCTGTGCTCCTGAAGGGTTCAGATGCTGAAAGTGGACAAAGGTCAGATGCTTCTAAAGTTTCATGGCTACGTCTCTATGTTATGACCCTGATTACAGAGCGCAAGTGATCTGCCCTCGGCCAGACAGGAGTCAGACATTCTCAGAGGCTCTGTGAAGATTTATGGATTATCCTCACTGCATGTCATCATCATCCTCCTGCAATCGAGTGACTATTAGGGCCTTCATGCATCTCCATGACAGGAGCATTCTCATGGAGGATATTTGCACTGCCATAAGCCAGACTGGAGTCAAACGTTCACAGATGCGATATGAGGAGCTATGGGCTCACCTCACTGCATGTCATCATCATCCTCCACAAATCTAGCAGCTATGAGGGCCTCCCAAGACTTCCTGCCTTATCTATCCAGTGCAAGGGCCTCATCCCCATCATTGTTGTCTCTGAGGACCCCCTCACCCTCATCCCTGTCGGCATCCTCCTCATCAGAGGAGACATGCAGCTCCTCCATCTCCTCCTCAGCCAGCTCCTCTCCCTATTGCAGCGCCAGATTGTAAAGGGTGCAGCAGACGATGATGATGCGTGACACCCTCTGTGGACTGTATTGCAGGGCACCGCTAGGCCGGACAAGGCGGAAACTGGAACTGTTTCTGGAACCTTATCTTCAGCATCCCAATGGTCTGCTCCACCAAGTTGTGAACTGCAGCATGAGCCCCATTATAGCGTCGCTCTGCTGCAGTCTGAGGCCGCCGTACGGGTGTCATCAGCCACAGCCCTTGTCCCCGAAGAGCCATCCCTGCAGCCTCTGTGGACCCTGGAAGTCTCCAGGGATCTGTGACTGACTGAGGATGTAGGCGTCGTGCACATTCCCTGGGAACCGTGCACAGACCTGCAGGATGTATTTGTGGTGGTTGCACACCAGTTGCACATTCAGCAAATGGAATCTCTTGTGGTTGACGTAGTTGACCGTGTGTTGCAACGGAGCCCTGAGCGCCACATGAGTGCAACCAATCACATCCTGCACTTGTGGGAAACCTGAGATCTGGGTGAATCCAATTGCTCTTGCCTCCTGGCTCTCCTGGTCCCGGGCGAAATGCACAAAGTTGTGCGCCCTCGCAAAGATGGCATCCGTGACCTCATGGATGCTTTTGTGGGTGGACGCTAGTGAGATCCCATGGAGGTCACCTGTGGAGCCCTGAAAGGAGCCACTGGCACAGAAATTGAGCGCCGCTGTCACTTTAAAAGCTACTAGCCCTCCATGTCCCCATGGCACCAAATCCTGTAGTAGCTGGCAGAGATGACCGACCGATCCCTAGACATGTGCAGTCTTCAGCAACATTGGTTCTTGGTCACCTGAAGGAATGAAAGGCAGTGTCTATGGACCCTGGGTGTCGCTGGGCGCTGGCCTTTGACAGCTCGCTGTGGCTCTTGGGCGACATGTGCGGAAGCCCCAGCCACCCCTTCTTCCTGAGGTTACTGCTCCTGCCTCTGCACAGCCAGGAGCCTCAGTCGCTCTCTTCTCCGTTGTCTTCGCTCTCTGCATAACAAGGCATACAGCTAGTTCACCAGGCTCCATAATCCTGATGTACTCCTCCTGCAGGATGAAAGAGAGAGACACGTGGTTAGCATGGGTGTACTAAGAACCTGTCCTGGTTAAGTGTGACTGCCCCTTAACGCTTCCAGGAGAGTGCTGGCCGCCACTTGGAGGATCAGAGATTAGTGCACTGCATGGCTGCCCTGTTAGATTGAACCATGGGGGGGACTGCCCCAAATTGGAAGCTGACTTTGCCAAGGGCTGTGAGTGCTTCCACCAGTGACTGCTCCATGGCCAGCTTTAGAAGGGAGATTGTACAACTTGTCCAACTGCTTTGCAGTCCACTAAAATGCTCATGAATTTGCAGTCTGTGCCGGGGGGAGGGGCGGAAGGTCTGGAGCACTTGGTGGCAATTTGATGCCTCTGAGTTGCTTGAGTGGGCAGTTAAGCTAGGAGCCTGACCCCAATGATATCAAAGTGGCTGCGCCTGAACTGTCTCAATTACAGAGGAATGGTCACTTTATACAGATTCCCCTAACGCGTGACCGCTTCCCTCGCCCACCCTACCTCCCACCTCAAATGCTTGAGCGCTATATTTCGCCCTGACACCAGTCGCCTCAATGGTGGGGCTGCCCTTAACCGTACCCCCCACCCCACCCCCCGCCCCGCCACCAATCGCCTTAACGGCAGGGCTGCCCTTAACCCCGACCCCCCAATGCCCCTGAAGCTTGGAGGCCAACAGACAACCCTGGCGAGCGCTGCACAACATCATTGTGTACTCACCTCCGAGTTCCCTTCAAAGTGCAGGCCACCAAGTGCACGCCTGTTATGTGCTGTTGTGAAACAAGTCGGCACGTTTCCTGCCAACGTGGACAGATGACCCAGCCAGGGAGGACCATTCCGGCAGGCTGCCCTGATGATGATATGTTGATGTATGACAATGAGGTTCCCGATGTCAGATGGCAGGAAACACAGCCTGCTGTCGGCGGGCTGAGCAGACGATCACAAACTGGTTTCCTGGCATTGTGAAACCGATCGCGCCAAATTGTCTGCTCACGCCACGGATCATGCCCGACGCCAGTGGCCATGGAAGATTCTGCCCTTGATGTAGGAGAGAGGGATCAGATTTCTGAGGAGTTGGGATTAGTTCTGGGGCAGGTGAGACCTGTACAGGATGGACAGGTTGCACCTTAGCAGGACTGAGGCTAACATCTTTGCGGGGAGATTTGATAGTGTTGTTAGCAAGTGTTTAAATTAGATTGGCGGGGATGGGAACCTGAGAGTGAGCTCACGTTAGAGGGAAGCAAAACTGGGAACAGGAAGTAGATAAGTAATAAGCAAAATTAGAAGGCAGGTGAAGCAAAGGCAAGCATCAAATAGGATCAGAATGCAGGATAATTTTAAAAAGACGAAGTTAAGGGCAATCTGAATGCATGCAGCATTCCCAATAAGGTAGATGGTGTAAAGGCACAAATAGAGATAAATGGGTATGATTTGCTTGCCATTATAGAGACTTGGTTACAGGGTGATGGAGACTGGGAACTAAGTATTCAAGGATATTTGTAATTTAGGAAGGATAGACAAAAAGGGAAAGGAGATGGGGTAGCAGTGTTAATGAGGGACACGATCAGTAGATTAGTAAGAGAGGATCTTATATCGAAGGATCAAGGTGTAGAATTAATTTGGATAGAGCCAAGGGGCAGCAACAATTGATGGAGTTGTTTATAGGCCACCAAACTGTAGTGGTAACGTTGGGCACTGTATAACTCAGGAAGTTAGAGCTGCATGTAACATGGGAAATACAGTAATAATGAGCAGCATCAATTTACATATGGACTGGATAAACCTAATTGGCACTAATGCTGTGGAGGATGAATTCCTGGAATGTGTATGAGATGGGTTTCTAGAGCAGTATGTTGAAGAACCAACTAGGGATCATGTTATTTGAAATTTGCATTATGTAATGAGAAAGGGATAATTAATAACCTTGATGTAGAGGAACCGTAATATGAGAGATTTTTGTATTAAGTTTGAACTAGGGTCTTAAATCTGAACAAAGGAAACTATGAAGGTATGAGAGGCAAGTTGTCTATGGTGGATTGAGAAAATGCACTAAAAAATTGACAGTAGGCAGGCAATGGCTAGTATTTAAATAAGTATTACATGGTCTACAACAAATATACAATCCTCTAAGACACAAAAACTCAATAGAAAAGGTGAATCAACTGTGGTGAACAAAAGCAGATAAAGATTGCATTGGATCAAAGGAAGTGGTTTATAAAGTTGCCAATAAAAGCGGTAAGCCCGAGAATTGGGGGCAATTTAGAATCCAGCAAATGAAGACCAAGAAACTGATAAAGAAATGGAAAAGAGAATATGAATGCAAGCTAGCGAGAAACTTAAAGATGGACTGTAAAAGCCTTTTTTCATGTGAAAAGGAAAAACTTAGCAAGGACAAATGTGGGTCCATTACAGGTGGAGACAGGAGAATTTACAATGGAGTTTAGAGAAATGGTGGAGAAACTAACCAATTGCTTTGTGTCTGTCTTCAGGGAGGAAGATACAGAAAATCTCCCAGAAATACTAGGGAACCAAGGGACTTGTGAAAATAAGGCACTGAAAGAAATTAGTACTAATAAAGAGTTAGTACTCAAAAAATTAATTGGATTGAAAGCTGATAGATCACTTGGGCCTGATGAGCTACATCCCAGAGTGTTGAAGGAGATGGCTAAAGTGATAATGGGTGCACTGGTGGCTATCTTTTGAAATACTATAGGTTCTGGAAAGGTTACTGCAGGCTGGAAAGTAGCAAATATAACCCCACTATTTAAGAAGGGAGGGAGAGAGAAAACTGAGAACTACAGATCTGTTAGTTTAATGTCAGTAGGAAATGGGTGGTGTAGTGGTATTGTCACTAGACTAGTAATCCAGAGACCCAGGGTAATGCTCCAGAGATCTAGGTTCAAATCACACCACAACAGATGGTGGAATTTGAATCCAAAAAATCAGGAATTAGAAGTCTAATGATGACGATGGATGGATTGTTGTAAAAACCCATCAGGTTCACGAGTGTCCCTTTAGGGAAGGAAAGCTGCTATCCTTACCTGGTCTGGTCTACATGTGACCCCAGAAGAGTCATATGGACTTGAACATTAATTCTGTTTCTCTCTCCACAGATGCTGCTAGACCGACTGAGTTTTTCCAGCATTTTCTGTTTTTGTTCCTCAGCAAGTGATTGACTCTAAACTGCAGAGCAAGCCACTCAGTTGTGTCAAACCACTCAAAAGTCATCAGGAATGCAGCTGGTCAGATCACTTGGCATTGACCTAGGCACTGGAAATGGCAACAGCAAACTCAGCCCTGTCAATCCTGCAAAATTGTACTTACTAGCATCTGGGGGCTAATGTAAAATGGGGAAAGCTGTCTCACAGACAAGTCAAGCAACAGCCTTACATAGTCATACTCATGGAATCACCTTACAGATAATGTCCCAGATACCATCCTGGATATGTTCTGTCCCACCAGCAGGACAGACCCAGCAGAGGTGGCAGCACAGTGGTATACAGTCAGGAGGGAATTGCCCTGGGTGTCCTCAACATTGACTCTGAACCCCATGAAGTCTCATCGCATCAGGTCAAACATGGGCAAGGAAACCTCCTGCTGATTACCACATACAGCCCTCCCTCAGCTGATGAATCAGTGCTCCTCCATATTGAAAACCACTTGGAGCAAGCACTGAGAGAGGCAAGGGTGCAGAACGTACTCTGGGGGAGGGACTTCAATGTCCATCACCAAAAGTAGCTCAGTAGCACCAGCACAGACTAAGCTGGCAGAGCTCTAAAGGACATAGCCGCTAGACGGGGTCTGCAGCAAGTGGTAAGGGAGAAACACACTTGACCTCATCCTCACCAACCTACTTGCCGCAAATGCATCCGTCCATGATAGTATCAGTAGGAGTGACCACCGCACAGTCCTTGTGGAGACAAAGTCCTGTCTTCACATTGAGGATTCCCTCCATCGTGTTGTATGACACTATCACCATGCTAAATGGAATAGATTTCAAACAGATCCAGAAATTCAGAACTGAGCAACCATGAGGCCTGTGGGCCATCAGCAGCAGCAGAATTGTATTCAACCACAATCTATGACCTCATGGCCCAGATATCCCCCACTCTACCGTTTCTGCCAAGCCAGGTGATCAACCCTGGGTCAATGAAGAGTGCAGGAGGGCATGCCAGTAGCAGCACCAGGCATACCTAAAAATGAGGTGTCAACCTGGTGAAGCTATAACACAGGACTACTTGCATAAGCATAACAGCGTAAGCAGCAAGTGATGGACAGAGCTAAGAGATTCCACAACCAACAGATCAGATCTAAGCTCTGCAGTCCTGCCACATCCAGTCGTGAATGGTAGTGGACAATTAAACAAATCACTGCATGGGGAGGCTCCACAAGTGTCCCCATCCTTAATGATAGGGGAGCCCAGCACATCAGTGCAAAAGTTAAGTCTGCAGCATTTGCAACAATTTTCAGCCAGAAGTGCCAAGTGGATGATCCATCTCGTCCTCCGCTGGTGGTCCCCAATATCACAGATGCCAGTCTTGAGCCAATTTGATTCACACCACATGATATCAAGAAACACCTGAAGGCATTGGATATTTCAAAGGCTATTGATCCTGACAATATTCCAACAATAGTACTGAAGACTTGTGCTCCAGAACTTGCCGTGCTCCTAACCAAGCTGTTCCAGTACAGCTACAAATTTGGCATCTACCTGGAGATGTGAAAAATTGACCTGTGCACAAAAAGCAGGACAAATCCAACCCGGCCATTTACCGCCCCATCAGTCTACTCTTGATCAACAGTAAAGTGATGGAAGGGGTCATCAACAGTGCTATCAAGCAGCGCTTACTTAGCAATAACCTGCTCACACTTGCTCAGTTTGGGGTCCACCAGGGTCACTCAGTTTCTGATCTCATTACAGCCTTGGTTCAAACATGAACAAAAGAACTGAACTCCAGAGCTGAGGTGAGAGCAGCATTTGACCAAGTGTAGCATCAAGGAACCCTAGCAAAACTAGAGTCAATGGGAATTGATGGAAAACTCTCTGCTGGTTTGAGTCATACCTAGCACAAAGGAAGATGGTTGTGGTTATTGGAGGCCAATCATCTCAGCTCCAGGACATCACTGCAGGAGTTCCTCAGGGTGATATTCTAGGCTCAATCATATTCGGCTGCTTCATCAATTACCTTGCTTCCTTCCACTATAAGGTCAGAAGTGGGGATGTTTGCTGATGATTGCACCATGTCCAGCATCATTCGCGACTCCTCACATACTGAAGCGGTCCATGTCCAAATGCAGCAAGACCTGGACGAAATCCAGGCTCGGGCTGACAAATAGCAAATAGCATTTGTGCCACCCAAGTGCCAGGCAGTGACCATTTCCAACAAGAGAGAGCCTAACCATTGCCCCTTGACATTCAATGGCATTATCACTGCTGAATCCCCCACTATCAACATCCTGTGGGTTACCATTGACCAGAAACTGAACTGGACTAGCCATATAAATACTGTGACTACAAGCGCATGTCAGAGGCTAGTAACTCACCTCCTGACTCCTCAAAGCCTGCCCACCAGCTACAAGGCACAAGTCAGTAGTGTGATGTAATACTCCCCACTTGCTTGGATGAGTGCAGCCCCAACAACACACAAGAAACCATCCAGGACAAAGCAGCCCGCTTGATTGGCACCCCATCCGACAACTTAAACACTCACTCCTTCCATCACCGATGCGCAGTAGCAGCAATGTGTAGCATCTACAAGATGCGCTGCAGGAACTCACCAAGGATCCTTAGGCAGCACCTCCTAACCCACGACCGCTACGCTCTAGAAGCACAAGGGTAGCAGATAGATGGGAGCACCACCACCTGGAAGTTTCCCTCCAAGCCACTCACCATCCTGACTTGGAAATATATTGCCGTTCCTTCACTGTCACTGGGTCAAAATTCTGGAACTCCTTCCCTAACTTCACTGTGGGTGTACCTACACCACATGGACAGCAGTGGTTCAAGAAGGTAGCTCACCACCACCTTCTCAAGGGCAATTAGGGATGGGTAATAAATGCCGGCCTAGCCAGAGATGGCCACATCACATGAATGATTTTTTAAAAACTAGACACTTGGAAAATAATCATATGATTGAGCAGAGTCAACGTGGATTTATGAAAGGGAAATCATGTTTGACAAACCTGTTGGAATTTTTTGGGGATGTTACCTCTAGCATAGATAAAGGAGAACCAGTGGATGTGGCATATTTGGATTTTCAAAAGGCTTTTGATAAGGTCCCACACAGGAGGTTAGTAAACAAAATTAGTGCACATGGCATTGTGTGTTGGGGGGGGTGCGTAATATACTGATATGAATTGAGAATCGGTTAACAGAAGAAAACGGGTCATTCTCAGGGTGGAAGGCTATTAGTAGTGGGGTATCGCAAGGATCAGTGTTGAGGCTACATCTGTTCGCAATCTATATAAATGAGTTAGATGTGGGGACCAAATGCATCATTTCCAAATTTGGTAATGACACAAAACTAGGTGGGAATGTAAATTGTGAAGAGGATGCAAGGAGGCTTCAAGAGGGCTTGGACAGGCTAATTGAATGGGTAAGAACATGGCAGATTGAATATAATGTGAATAAGTGTGAAATCATCCACTTTAGTAGAAAGAAAACAAAAAGGCAGATTATTTCTTAAATGGTGAAATGTTGGGAAGTGTTGCTGTCCAAATGGATCTGGATGTCCTTGTCATGAGTCATTAAAAGCAAGCATGCAGATGCAGCAGGCAATTAGGAAGGCAAAGGGTACATTGGCCTTCATCAGAAAGGTATTTGAGTACAGAAGTAAAGATGTCTTGCTTCAATTATATGGAGCCTTGGTGAGACTACATCTGGAGTATTGTGCACTCTTTTGGTCTCCTTATCTAAGGAAGGATATACTTGCCATGGAGGGAGTGCAACAGAGGTTCACAAGACTAATCACCAGGAAGGCAGGATTGTCTTATGAGGAGAGATTGAGGAAACTGAGCCTGTATTCTCTAGAATTTTGAAGAATGAGAGGTGGTCTCATTGAAACTTACAAATCTTTACAGGGCATGACAGGGTAGATGTAGATAGGATGTTTCTCCTGGCTGGTGAGCCTAGAGCCAAAGGGCACAGTCTCAGAATAAGGGGCAGGTCATTTAGGACTGAGATGAGGAGGAATTTCTTCACTCAGAGGGTGGTTAATCTTTGGAATTCTCTACCCCAGAGGGCTGTGGAAGATCAATAATTGAACATTTTCAAGACTTCTGAATATGAGTGACATCAAGGGACATTGGGATAGCACAGGAAAATGGCATTGAGGTAGATGATTAGCCATGATCTAATTGAATGACAGAGCAGGCTCATTAAGCTGAATGACCTACTCCTGCTCCTATGTTCCTATGTTCCTGTATGTGTTGCTTATCGAGGTATCCCTATGAGTTGGTCAGTAATTGGTCAGCAACAGAATTGTGCTTACTTGTGATTTAAGGGCCTTTGCTGGGTTTGATGCTCCAAGTTTCCTCGGGAGGCCTGACAGCTTGAGTACATAAAGTCCAGGGATCCTACATAGTCCAGCCAGGTCTGTTGACTACATTTGTCCAAAGTTTCAAGGAGAGCTGTGGCAGTTGCTGGATCTCCAGTTTGTTCATATTGTTGAAGAAGGGCTTCACATTCAGGGCTCCAACGGGGGATGTACTGTGCTCTGGAACCTCGAGGGATGTTCTTCTCTGCTGCAGCAATAAGCCGGGCCCCAATTCGATTATACTGTTTTGATGTCAGGGAATGTGGAAGACGCTTTTCTCCACCTCGGCATTAAATCCAGGCCAATTTGCCTAACTGAAGTTCTATCTTGGCACTTGTTTTGATGACATGATAGGTATTTTAAACCCTACATGGCCTATGGTGATTGTGTGGGAAGTCTGGGAGGACAGCTTGGGACAGGTGTACAGGGACAACTTCCCTGTCTGATGAGATAATGGTGAGGTCAAAGTTATCTTCCCTCCCCTACCTTGCTGATTGGCAGATTGCATGATGTTTAGTGTCATATGCAAAGTGAACATCCTGTGCTGACATCTAATCTGTCAAGGCTTCCCCATTATTATCATTTGAATTGTAGCCCCATTCTGTATGGTGACTATTGAAGTCACCCACGTACATAGTTGGGTGTTAAGGGGGTGGGAGAGCTGGATTAGGCCATTCTTCATTAGGGTGTTTATAGACATTGATCACTGTCAGCTCACCAATCTTGATAGCTGCTATGGAGGCACCTGCTTTATGTTCCGTGCTTGGGATTGTAATATAGTTAGTAATTTCATGTTTCACATAAATTGCCAGGCCATATTTTGCATGGTGTAAGGTTGTGGCAGGCTTATAATGATAGACCTTGTAAGAATGTGTTTGCTCATTGTTAGAAACATGCGATTCTTGTAGCATGAAAACATCAGGGTTATTTCTCAGCATCTTTTCCAGGTAGTCACATTTGGCCCACAAAAGACCTTCAACATTCAGTTGACAGATCCATACTTCAGGGTCCAATTTTTGGAATGCTTGGGCTTGAGAGGGCTTGTTGCAATCGCCTCAATTTTTAGTTTTTCTGTATTAACCAGGAGGCCCATAAGGGACATTCAGCTGCTGCTTTAGCTACATTAGCTACAAATTCAAGAGTTCAAGAATCTAATTGACAGGGTGAGCCACGAGAAGTTTGTTATCATCCACTCCTGTACAATCAGTGGCGGTAACTAGGAGACAGATACATTGCTAAAGGATTGGGGTGAGTGGCAAAGTGATATCTGGGTGCTGTTTAAAGTTGAGTGGTTTTAAGGAGTGAACAAATGGAAAATGTTTAGCAAGACTAAATGAAAAGGGGTGGGGACTTAAATCACATGATGTATTTAAATCAGTAAAATATTCACTTCTCCTGGCCCAATTCAGTCATCAAACCACTTCCCATGTGTCCAACTCTCCTGCTGCTCTCCTCTTCAGCTATATCTAACCACACCAGCTTGGTGACAGCTGCAGGTTGTTTCTTCCCATTGCTGTGGAAAAGTATATCCCTTCTGCTCCTTTACTCCTGCCCATCAGTAATTCCAGTGGTCTATCTTTGAATCTGATTTTTACCCTTGCTGTACGTCCACCATTCATCCTGAACATCTCCAATTTCTAGTTGAGGACTTTCCCTTGAACTACAGCTGAGACCACGTCATGGCGTTGGGGGGTTGGGGGAGGGGGGGTGGGTGCACATCATGCCTGCTATGCAGCTTAAAGATGCAAAAGTTAAAACTAATTGGTTCAATTGCGTCGAGAGCGCAAATTCTGACCCGCGAAGTTGATATTAGGATTTCGTTCATGCAATTCCATCCCTCCATCCCCCACCACCCCACTCAGAAGCTGCCTTTCTATTAATAATAGGATAGATATATTTCTGCTTTCTACATTTTTACAACTATACAAATTACTTTGATTAATGAAAATCTAGCCTAGTATATGTGGGATCAAACAATGAGCTGGAGGCTTCTAAACACAGTAGTTCATTGATATTCCATCAAAATGTTCATGAAAAATTACCATTATCATTGTAAAATGATAATCTAGTGAGAAGGAATTAAACTTCACTTTTTAAAAGCAAAATACTTATGGAGATGAAATTACTCTGGGAACGCACTGCTTAAGGTGGTTGTGTTAAATTTCCTTATGCGCTGTTTTAGTGCATAATTCTTCTTATAATTTCTTTCTTTATGATTTTTAAATTATACTCTTGCCCGCCTGAAATTAATATATCACACAAGGGCTCATATTTCTAAACAGCAAAGTAGCTCCCCAATTTTTCTTTATAGTCTTAAGATATCTGATTGGCGATATGAGCTTCAACATACAGCAACTCATTGTTGTACTATGAGTTGCTATATGTTGAAGCTCATGCCATAGTAGCTGCACAAGTTATTGTACAATTCATATTACTCCCCATATGTGTACTATGAATCACATTCACAAATGATAAATTATACATGAAATATCATATAACAAGGAGAATTGGTTTAGTTTCTAACAATGTCTACGTATATTCATTTTGAGTGTGTTTATGATACTACACCAAGCTATCAGAACAGCCCTTGCCACCATGATTCATTCTTCTATTTATAGTTATTATAAATATTGAAATATATGCTGTTACTATGCCCTTGAATTAGGTGCTGAAGAAAGCCTTTTTTAAAATTCAGTCATGGGATGTGGGCGCCATTGGCAAAAGCAGTATTTATTGCCCACGCCTGACTGCCCTTGAGAAGGTGGCAGTGAGCCTGCTTCTTGAATTTCTGCAGTCCGTGTGGCATGCATACGCCCACAGTGCTGTTAGCTAAGGCATGGTATAAATGCCACAGACTATTAACTACAGGTTACCCATAACACTGCAAGTGCTTTCAGAGAAGAAGAAGTAAGCAAAACTAAGCTCAAAATTTCATGCCTCCCTCTATGTCAGAGTGGAGATGGAAGGCCTTTAAAAATGGTGGGCCAACACAATTCTGGGATTCCTGCCCCCATTTCCGTTTCTAGCAATTTTTGCTGGCATGGGATAATGGTGTAGATAGTGAGCCCACATGCAGCACTCCCACCCTTACCGACTCCATTGTTGGTGGGGGATGGTGAGCATTTGTTCAGCCTGTTTCTGTTGATATAGTTGCTAATTGGCCTCATTATGCTTGACTGAGCTCCAAGAATGATTAACGGACTCAGCCACACTGAGGTCTGTTTACACAGTTGCAAAGAGGATGGCTAGCTTTGATTAACATCTTTATTTAACTTGTAATAACCCGATCTTTCTTTGAAGTGGTTTTTCAATGCCTGTGTGTTTATTTGGACAAGATTAAAAGATGTAAAGTGGATTAAATTTTTCTTCAACGGGACTTACAATGCCTGTGTTTATGGGAAGGTGTGAGGTGCAATGTTTTTCAAAAAGATTTTTGAATAGCTGTTTTCTTTTCATGAGCATTTGACCAGTGTTATTGTATGGATCATTGCTTCTGTACATAGCCCATACTGGGTGAGTGGGTATGGAGAAGATATGAGAGTCATGGAAGGGGCACAGAGATATGATGGGGTTTGGAGAGGGAATGGGAGATTGAGGTGGCATGGAGAGGACATGGGAGGGTGGATGAGGGCTAGGGGGCCTGCCAACCATAAATACAACTGGGAAAATGTCCTAAGCTATCCGACTATTTCTGTTGCTGCCTCAGGCTTGCCTCCAGAGGCAGGGGCCCTTCTCCAGCACATGCCTTCCTCCCCAACATGAAAATAGTGTGGGTGGGCTCCTCCAGGACAGAGACAGAATCACAGGGTCGGGAAATTTCCCAAATCCCAATACCTGTCCTCTTGACAAATATTTGGCCCCCAATGTTTCTGCCAGAGGTGAGAAGGATAGTGGGAAATGTTGACAAAGATTTTCCACCTTGGCAGCAATGTCAGTCTAAGTGTAGGGATACAGGATGGGCTGGATTTAATGTTCCTGACGTAGGTCCTGCCCACTGAGGAACTGGTGGGAAACCAACGTCGCTTCCGAGTGGGAGGCCTGACCTTTGCATCAGTCTTCACAATGGAAAAGGACGACGCAGGTATAGACATTAGAGTGGAGGACTGTGAAATGTTAGAGGAAATTAATATAGAGAGAGAGGAGGCACCAGTGGGTTTAGCAGCCTTAAAAGTGGATAAATTCGCAGGCCTGGATGAGATGTATCCCAGGTCTCCCAAGTTTCCCTTGAGGGAGGCAAGGGAAGAGATATCAGGGGCCCTGCCAGTAATTTTCAAATCTTATCTGGCCACAGGTGAGGTGCCAGAGTACTGGAGGACTGCTAACATTGTTCCATTATTAAAAAAGGGAGGAAGGGATAGACCAGGAATTTACAGGCCAATCAGTCTAACCTCGGTGGTGGGAAGTTACTAGAAAGAATTCTGAGGGACAGAATATAACTGCATTTGGAGAGACACAGATTAATCAGGTATAGTCAGCATGGGTTTGTTAAGGGAAGGTCGTGTTTGACAAATTTGATCAAATTTTTTGAGGAGGTAACCAGGAGTGTTGATGACGATAATGCATTTGATGTGGTCTACAAGGACTTTAGCAAGGCATTTGATAAGGTCCCTCATGGCAGACTGGTCAAGAAAGTAAGAGCCCATGGGACCCAAGGCAAAGTGGCATGTTGAGTCCAAAATTGGCTGAGAGGCAGGAAGCAGAGGTTGATGGTAGAGGGATGTTTCTGTGACTGGAAGTCTGTTTCCAGTGGGGTTCTGCAGGGCTCGTGCTGGGGTCCTTGCTGTTTGTGGTGTGCATAAAAGATTTGGACTTAAATGTAGGGGGTATGATCAAGAAGTTCACGGATGACAAAAAAATTGGCAAGGTGGTAAACAGTGAGGAGGATAGCTGTAAACTGCAGGAGGATATCAATGGATTGGTCAGGTGGGCAGAGCATGGCAAATGGAATTCAACCCGGAAAAGTATGAGGTAATGCAGTTGGGGAGGGCTAACAAGGCAAGGGATTACACTATGAATGGTAGGACCCAGGAAAGTACTGAAGATCAGAGGGACTTTGGTGTGCATATCCACAGATCCCTGAAGGTAGCAGGGCAGGTAGATAAGGTGGTTAAGAAGGCATATAGGATACTTGCCTTTATTAGCATAGAGGCATAGAATACAAGAGCAGGGCGTTTATTCTGGAACTGTGTAAGATGCTGGTTACGCCACAACTGGAGTACTGCATGCAGTTCTGGTCACCACATTATAGGAAGGATGTGATTGCACTGGAGAGGGTGCAGAGGAGATTTAGCAGGATGCTGCCTGGGCTGGAGGGCCTGAGCTATGAGGAAAGATTGGATAGGCTGGGGTTGTTTTCCTTGGAGCAGCAAAGGTTAAGAGGGGACCTGATAGAGGTGTATAGATTATGAGAGGCATAGATAGAGTGGACAGGAAGGTACCTTTTCCATCAGTAGAGGAGTCAGTAACCAGGGGGCATAGATTTAAGGTAAGAGATAGAAGGCAAAGAGGGGAGTTGAGGAGAAATTTTTTCACCCAGAGGGTGGTGGGAGTCTGGAACTCACTGCCTAAAAGAGTGATAGAGTCAGAAACTGTCATAACATTTAAGGAGTATTTAGATTTTCACTTGTATTGCCATAGCCTCCAGGGCTATGGTCCAAGCACTGCAAAATGGGATTAGGGTTGTCAGATCTTTGTTGACTGGCATGGACATGATGGGCAGAATGGCCTCCTTCTATGCTGTAAACATCTATGAATCAGATGTAGTGCCTGGCCAGGATCAGGGCTTCCCCGGAATTTAGAAGCCTGGGGCAGAAAGCCCACCCACTGAGAGCTGTGGGCCAGAGGCCGGCAGCTCTCCATTGCTGGCAGCGCCAAGTGGGAGCAGTGGCTCTTTCCCATAGTGCTCCACGGTATTCACCGCGGATTATCGTTGGATCCCTGGACTCAGGCGAATACAGGCAGGGGATGGGGGTCGCAGGGAGGGAATCATGGGGAGAGGTCCAGGCGTCAGAAAGAAGGGCAAGGGAGTGATTTTCAGCAACTACTCCCCACTTCCCAATGCCAGGTACAGGTCCCTCAATCGGAAACAGAGTGCCTGATAATAAGGGAGTCCCCTCCCCCTTTGGAAGGCATGGGAAAGCTGTGCAACTCCTATTTAATCCCTGAGCCACCACTGGGCTCAGAAATAAATAGTGTCAATTAGCTCATTAATAAGCGGAATTGGCATCCTACCATGTGGGCAGGTTTCTCACATCAGCCCCTTCCTGCCTCCAATTTTATCGTTGGAGGGTTGCCCACTGCCAGGAGACTGATCACCAGGGCCAGAATATTGCCATCGGCATGCGGGGGTGGGCCCGAAGTCATCGCACGTCATTTAGATATTTTGTTCAGTGGGCGTGCGCCGGAGGCGGCTACATGCCCGCCGAACTGTCAATGGCCTATTAAGGCCATTAAAAAACCAGTTAAAGTTGCTAGCAATGCTGCCCATCCAACCTTAAGGTTGGTGGGCAGGAGAAGAGCCCAAGCGACCTTCGAGTTTTGCAGAAAATCTCATCCACGGGTGGGATGAAGTTTTCTGAAGGTTTTATAAAATTATTAGTTAATTTTTGCACAATTCACAAGCATGTCTCACGTCATGTGACATTGTCACATGATGGGACATGTTTAAATAATTTTTTCCTTCCTCTATTACAAAATTTCACTCTCAACTTGATCCCCCTGAGGCACCATGCAAGCAAAAGAACGCAAACCCTGACTCTCCCTCCTCCCCCCGCCCGACAGGTAGCGCTGCTAATTGGCCCACCCACAATAAATGGTGGCACGCAGCCGATCACGGGTGATGATTGGCTCCGCGCCCACCCGCTCCTGCCCAGTCCGCCCAACATAGGTAAGTTTCTGGCCCAGGAGACTGATGTGCTGCCTCTCCCACAATTAAATGGGCCCGGCTTTAATGTTTCCTGCCACAACGGGTCAGATTAAATTCCACCTGATGTCTCTGTTGCAGAATACACTCCAGCAAATTTCATTCCATCAGCCTAATTTGAATTTTTTGAAGTGGACTTTTTGGTCCCCTAGACAGCCCACCTTGGTAGGAGTTGAATGGTTGGGGAAATTGGTTGCTGCAGACCTGTGATATTTTGCGGCAGAAGACATGGGCGTGCAGTTAGTTAGGAGGAAGAAAACATTTTGTTCCTAAAGTTTAAAAATAATGGATGGTATAATATTCTTGGTTTTGTTGTGCTAACACAGAATATTCATAGAGTCTGCTGGGATAAGGAAACATCAACTTTATTGAAGCACATCTTACTGTAAGCTACATCTCACCATGAGGTCTACAAGATAAAGCAAGATCATGAGACATGGCATCACTTCCTGTGATGATGTATACAGTGTATCATTAGCATATCACACAGTTAGAATTAACTCCTTATACTGCATCTCCCCCAAGTCTCTGATTCTCCCTATCATATTACATCTCTCCCCCAGGTCTCTGACTTCCATTTCTTTTTCATAGGCACAATCACTGGTGGTGGTTTCACTAGTCTACCCAAACAGGTCCTCTATTCCTTTGGTGGAGATTGGGGTTTTGAGTCCTGTGTGTTGAATCTCAGACTCTGCTGGGCAGAAGGAAAATTGACTCTGGTTCAGCAATCAAGTGGTCATCTGGATCTCTCAATGAACGCAGCTTCTCCGGTCTGTTTGTTTGTGTAGATGACTGCTTTGACTGTGTAGAAGGTTGCTTCCATGTGGCAACTAGTGCACGTCTGTTCTGACACACCATATCATTTTCTGGTTGAATAGGGTAAGACTGTGGATGCGGTGTCTGTTCATAACAAGCTTAGTCACAGATACAAACTGGCTCTCCAGGTCTGGCAGGTTGCATACTTTGGGATGTTTGTCATAGTCCCACATCTGGTTGGAAGGATACTCATCCTCTTTCTCCATCACCTTTTCCAAGTCATCAGCTTGTACATGCGGCATGAGTGTGTGTGGGAGGGTAGGGAGTTGAGTTCTCAGTCTTTTCCCCATGAAGAACTCTTCCCACTTAAACGGAGAATGACTGCAGAATTCCAAGGGATGTAGGTGTTCTAGTGCATGAGTCACAAAAATATAGTATGAAGGGACAGCAAGTAATTAAGAAGGCTAATGAAATGCTACCCTTTATTAAGAGAGGAATTGAGCATAAAAATAAGCATGTTATGCTTCAGTTATACAGGGCATTGGTGAGACCACATCTCAAATATTGTGTGCAGTTTTGGTCCCCTTATTTAAGGAAGAATATAAATGCGTTGGAAGTGGTTCAAAGAAGGTTTACTAAATTGATACCTGGAATGAGCGGGTTGTCTTATGGGCCAGAATATTGCCATTGGCATCTGGGAGCAGGCCCGACATGACAATGCGCAAAATGGCGCACGATGATGTCGGGCATGCATCCCAACGTCATCGCGCATCAGTTAGGTATTACGTTTGGTGGGCGCGCGCCAGAGGCAGCTGTGCACCCGCCAAACTGTCAACAGCCTGTTAAGGCCATTACAAAACCAATTAAAGTTGTTAGCAATGCTGCCCATCCAACCTTAAGGTTGGCGGGCAGGCGAAGAGCCCAAACGACCTTCACGTTTTTCAGGAAATCTCATCCACGGACGGGATGAGCTTTCCTGAAGGTTTTATAAAATAATTAATTAAATTTTGCACAATTTACAATCATGTCCCAGCTCATGTGACACTATCACATGATGGGAACTGTTTAAATAATTTTTAAAAATAATTTAATAATTTTTTTCCTCCTTCATTAAAAAGTTTTGCTATCAACTTAATCCCCCTGAAGCAGCTCCATGCCTCAGGGAGATTTCTGCGCTCTTTCGCTGAACTGTCTCAGTTCAAAAACATATCCTCATCAAAAATATATTTGCGATTTCTTTATAGAAAGATGATATACATGTGTGTATGCACACACATACCAAAATGTAGAAGAAAGTGTTGGAAAAGTAAAGAAAATTTAAATGCATGTTTAAGAATATGGTCCATAGGCAGAATTTCACCCATGTTGGGCAGGCTTGGCGGGGGCAGACAGGGGGAAATCTGATTGCTGCCCGCGATTGTGGCCAGAAGGCGATTTCACGCTGGGCGGGCCTTAACACAAGTGGCAGCGCTCAGCGCTGCCTGTGCGGGCGGGGGGTGTGGGGGAAAATGCGAGATGGGTGAGTGCGACCTTCGCGCATGTGCACAAGTGCGCGCTTCATAATCTCACAAAAACCACAAAATTTTGGGAAGAGAATTCCAGATTTCCACCACCTTTCGAGCAGAATTTAATGCTCTTCTCCATGGTGGGTTTGGTGGCAAGGGGCATTTAATTGGGCAGGAGGGTGGCGGGTGGTTGCCCCGCCACCTTCCCACTTCCACCCTGATTAAGACTGTGGTGCGAGGGCCTGTGGAAGGCTTTCCCACCCTGCCGCTAATTGAGGCCCTTAAGTGGACAATTAATGTCAAATTAAGGACTGTAACCCACTGGCACTGGCATTAACTCAACGGCAGCCAAGGGGGTTTGCAATGAGGGGAGCATAGCAAACAAACCTGTGAAGGCTGGTTACCAGCTCCCGGGAGCGGATGGGGGGTTTCCTCATTCAAAAGCACTCAGTGCCCAATCAAGAGACCTGGCATTGGGAAGGAGAGACAGGAAGGGTCGCTGCCCTTGCTGCCAATACCCCTAATCTCGCACCCCACAACTCCCACCCTGCGAAAACCCTCCCCTTATCACTCAGCTGTGGCCTGGGTCCATCCATGATTGTCGGCCTTGGGTGAATGTCATACCGACAGCAGCCACCGCCTCCCTCATGCTGCTGCTGTTCAATAGAGCTGCCAGTTTCTGATTGGTCAGTGATCCTGGAAAAAGCCTGCCGTTGCCTTGTCGAGTGCCTGAGTGGCATTTAATATGGTGGGCCTTCCCTAAAAAAGGTGACGCAGGGCTTTCTCTGACTCTGAGCCAGTGGGCGACACTCCCTGCGCCTCTGCTGAATACCACTCTTTTTGTGAAAAAGTGTTTTGTAATTTCACTTCTAAATGACCTGGCTCTAACTTTAAGGCTATGTCTCCTTTTTCCTGCATTCCCCTATCAGAAGACATAGTTTCTCCATATCTACCTCACTGAATCCCTTTATCATTTTAAAGGCCTTGATTAGATCACCACCTCCATCTTCCAAACTCAAAGAAATAGAAAACAAATTAATGCAATCTGTCCTCAAAGTGCAATTATCAGGGGAGTTCTCCCCGGTGCCCTGGACAATATCTATCCCTCAATCAGCATCACAGAAACAATTTGTCTGTTCATTATCACATTGCTGTTTGTGGGAGTTTGCTGTGTGCAAATTGGCTGCCACATTTCCTAGATTACAACAGTGACTTCAGAAGAACTTCATTGGCTGTAAAGCACTTTGAGACATCTGGTAGTCATGAAAAGCACTTAGTAAATGCCAGTATTTTCTTTCCTTGCATAATCTAACCCTTTTAAGTCAGGTTTCATGCTGGTGAATCATTCCTGAGGGTTACATACGGGCATATAAATTATGAGCAGGAGCAGACCATTCGAGCATCGAGCCTGCTCCGCCATTTGATAAGATTGTGGCTAATCTGATTGAGGCCTCAACTCTACTTTCTAGTCTACCCTCTATATCCTGTGATTCCTCTCTGTCTGCCTGGGTGGGGGTGCAACCAAAGGCTACCCAGTGGAGGGCCTCACCATCCACAGTGCTGGCCTGACTGTTTCTGTATTTCTTGTATTTTTTTTTAAGCGTTGCTGAGTGGACACCTTCTAGTTGAAGCGCTTTCTCAGTTACTTTTCTTTTACTGCGGCCAGATGCTCTTCTGAAGCTGGAAGGCCTCAGACTGGCCCTCCAGCTTCGAGAGCCCGTCTTCCACTCTTAATTGCACAGGGAACCTGGCTCCATGCTAATGAAAGGATCGCCTTGGTCAAAATTCCAGCACGCAGCTGTTTTCCCCCAGGAGCAGGCTTGGGACCTGGAAACCATCTCGGCTCCTGTTTCCTGCAGCTAAAGTGAAAATTCAGCCCAAAGTTTCAGGTTGCTGACCATTTGTCAGAACTGGGAAAGTCAGATACAGATAAAAGATTTTAAGAAGTGAAAAGATGGCAAAAAAGAACAAAAGGGAAGGACTGTGACAGGGTGCAAGGTAGGAGAGATTAAATGACCAAAGGGTTCATGATACAAAATCAAGGGAAGGATAATAGGACAAGTAAAGAACCAAAAGATGTGTCTAGTAGAGATGTAAATAGCAGAATCATGACTAGCTCCATCCAAAAGCAAAGAAAATGGGGAAAAGGAGGTGTGATGACTTTATGGAGCAGACTGTCTTTGTCAAGAAACAGTTAAACTTTATTACGGAGATATTTTTAGTGTGTGCACGCTCAACCAGATCTCACATTGGAAAAAAGCCCCGCCCTGTGGGTTACCCATACTAAGAGCTCGCTGGTCGGAGCCCCCACAGTACATCACATGACCCATGATTGGCAGGAGGGAGTGATTATAAATCCAGTTATCTCATTTCCTCCCCCTTTAGTTTTTTACAATTACTCTTTACAGAAAAACATTTAAACAATCCAACAAACATATATACAATTTCAGGTGATTATAAATCAAGTCTCTGAGGCAAAAACAGAAATTGCTGGAAAAATTCAGCAGGCCTGACAGCATCTGTGGAGAGAAAGACAGAGTTAACGTTTCGAGTCCATATGACTCTTCTTCAGAACTAAAGAGAAGTAGAAATGTGGTGAAATATATACTGTTTAAGGTGGGTGGGACAGGTGAAATCTCTGAGGCGTTCTTTTTATATGGCAAGAGCAGCGTATCTGTACCACTGGAGGTTCCTGAACAGGATCGACAGGATCTGGAGATGCACTATGAGACATATCATTGGAACTGGGCAGTTCAGGATTTGGCAACTCTTCTGAAACATCCATAATGTCTGTTCTAGGTCTATCACACACCTCAGAAGTTGAGGTTCACCGTTATTCACAGTTGATCAGTTAATTGTTGGAATGCCTCTATGGCACCGATGTAATCTACGTGCTTAAAGATGATTCTATCTCCCACTTGTACTTTGAAAGATAACGGACCTGCCTCTGAAACAATGGCTCCCGGAGCCCAAGGGGGTGCACTGTGAAAATTTCAAAAGTATAACATGCCAACTATACTGAATATATGAGCTTTACTGTGTATGTCATAGTTACATTTCTGATTACTCTGGTTCTGTGCTATCTTCCCCTCTAAATTCGGAAATGCTAAGTGTAAACCTGTACGCAGATGGAGTTTCATTAATAACTCTGATGGTGTTGAACCCATAGTCGACTGTGGTGTTGTACGATTACTGAAGAGAAACCGGGAAAGTTGAGGAATCAGGGTGCCTTCCGATAACCTTTTCATACCAGACGTAAAAGTTTGTACAGCCCTCTCGGATAGACTGTTCGATGAGGGAGGCCAAAGGGCTGTCTTTATATGGCGGATTCCATTCCAATCATAAATTTCTGAAACTCGGTGCTGGTAAAGGCTGTACAATTATCAGAAATGACAAGTAAAGGTAGGGCATGTATGCTGAAACAGTGAAATAGCTTCTCGATAGTTGCGTTTTAAGTTGGCGATTTAACTTCATACACATCCATCCATTTTGAATGTGCATCTACAATTAACAAGAACATGGTACCTAAGAATATTCCTACATAATCAAAAAGTAGTCGAACCTAGGGTCAACCAGGCGACTACCGCAGATGCAGGGGAGCTGAAACAGGCAACTTCTGTTGTTGCTGACAGTGGAGACAGTGCCTGACCATGCTTTCAATGTCACTGTCAATGCCTGGCCACCAGACATAGCTTCGCGCAAGCATTTTCATCTTTGATATGCCTGGATGCGCACTATGGAGTTCTGTCAAGAGTGGCTCTCTACCTTGTGATGGCACTACAACTCTTAAACCCCACAACACAATTCTGTCTTGACAGCTTAATTCTGTGTTTCTGACATGGAATGGTCTCAATTCTTCAGATACAGGCGAGTTTGGCCATCCTTGCAAAACAAAGTCTCTGACAACATTGGATCTCTTTTCATCCAATTTCTAATTTGTTTCACACACAGACGAAGAATCTAGGAAATTCAATAATAGCACCAATTCTTGTGGAATCAGAGTATTTACAATACTATCTGGTAATGGGAGGCGACTGGGTGCATTTGTATTTGCAATGTGTAGGTCAGGACGGTACATAAAAGTATACTCATATGCAGATAATGTCAGAGCCCAGCATTGTATTCTTGCTGATGCTATTGGTGGAATGACCTTGTCCTCGCTGAATAATCCCGTTTATGGTCCAACACAATGGTAAAATGTGGTCCATGTAGATACCGGTGAAACATTTCTACACCGAACACTACTGATAATACTTCTTTTTCTAACTGAGAATAGCCTTTGTCGGCCTGTTAAAGGGCTTTCGAGACATAGCCAATGGGCCTTTCTGATCCATTTTCCATTTTATGTGATAACACGTCTCCTACACCATAAGGAGAGGCATCACATGTTAATGCCAGCTCTTTTGATGGGTTGTAGCGTACCATTAGACACGACAAATACAGCAATTTCTTTGCTTTAACATAGGCTTCATCCTGTTGTGAATCCCATGACCAACGGTGGTTCTTTTTTAGCAGCGAGTACAACAGTGCCAAAACAGTTGATAGGTTGGGTAAGAAGTGGCTATAGTAGTTGATCATACCCAGGAAGGACTTGAGTTCTGTTACATTGAATGGTGATCGTGCAACTTTTATTGCTTGAACTTTATCTTCTACCCAATGTAAAGCCATGGCATCCAACCTATGACCTAGATAAGTGATTTCTGGCGCTTGAACTGTGCATTTCTCCTTCTTAACGATACACTGGCTTCCATGAACCTTCTTAGCACCTCCTCCAGGTTGGCCAAGTGTTCAGTTGCGGTTGACCCAGTGATGAGAACATCATCCAAATATACTACCACTCGTGGGAGTCCTTGCAAAATATTCTCCATTGTTCTCTGTAAAATAGCACATGCTGACGAGACTCCAAAGGGTAGACGAGTGTATTGATAGAGACACTTATGTGTGTTAATAGTCACGTATACTCTCTATGCGCTATCCAGTTCTAATTGTTGGCAGGCGTGTCTCATATCCAATTTCGCATAGGACTTGCCTCCAGCCAGCTTGGCCTATAAGTCATCTATCCTTGGAATGGGGGAAGTGGTAATTATGGTTTTATGTAACATGTAGTATACATTTAAGAAGGATGTTAAAAAGGAAGATCACATGATCTTACGTAACCAATAGGGGAGTAGCGCGGGCTACCTCTGTAGTCAGTAGTCTGTAGCCTATAGTCTGTAGTCAGTCACATGGAGACTGGGTTTGAGTTGAAAGCATACAAGTGTAGCTGCTCAGTACTTTTGTAAATAAACAGAATGTGTTCCACCTAAGAAGTGTCTGCCGATCAACTCTGTCTATTGTACCAGCTCGGCAATCCCACAACAAGTGTGCAACCAGGATCCATAAGTCCCAACAAACTAGTGACTAGGATACAACAGGGTACTTGTCTAGTTTTGCTGCCTTATTTACAGTCAATTTATAGTCTCCACAGATGTATATGGTTTGGTCAGGCTTAACCACTGGAACTATGGGTGTGGCCCACTCCGAGAATTGGACAGGTTAGATGATGCCCAGCTTTTCTAACTTGAACAGCTTTGCATCCACCTTTTCTTTCAATGTATAAAGCACGGGTCTGGCCTTAAAGAAACGTGGTGTTTCCCTGAGGATCAACATGTATCTTGGCATGCATGCCTTTTAACGTCCCTAATTCATCCAGAAAAACCATGTTGTATTTCCTTATAAGTTCTGGGACTCCATCTGATTTTAGGTGAAATATCTCGAAACAGTTGAATTTGATCTTCTGTAGTCAATCCTGACCTAAAAGACTGGGTCCCTCTTCTTTCACTATTATTACAGGCAGTTGGGCTGTTTGTCGCTTATAAGAGACTGGGACTGTGATGATGCTCTTTACTTGAATAGATTCTCCCATGTAAGTTCTTAATTTAGTGGTTGCCCGCTCCAAGTTTATTGGTTGTCTTCCTTCATTAAGGAACCTGAAAGTGTGCTCTCCTACCACTGTAGCTGAGACAGTATCCACTTCCATTGTCAGTGGCTTCTCATTCCCTTGTACTGTCACCATATTAGGCTCAGTCTGCACAGCAATCACATTATATAAGAAACAAACGTCAGGAGCAGCAGCTTCAGCCTTTGCTGTGCCCATTACTTCTATCATGTTTGTTTACTGTTTTGCAAACTGCTTCAACTTTGTCTGGCATTGCTTAACCACATTACTCTTATGACAGGAATGGCATTCTGCCTCTTTGAATATACAGGTATCTGTTCCGTGGTCACCTCCACATCTATAGAAATCTTGTCTTGAAACCGATGATGAAGCGTTTCTGTTAGGCTTCTTAATGTTTCTCACACCGGCCATTGAATCACACTTTAATTCTGCAGGCCTGACTTTTGCGCCACGCTCGGCAGCATGTTACCACCCAACATGAAGTACGGCGCTATTGTCCATGTGTTCCAAAGCGTACGAGTCTCTCACAGCACTTTCCATGCCAAGGGAGATTTCTAGGGCACGTTTAAAATCGACATCGACCTTGGCAAGCAATCGCCGCTGTATGGAATCGTCCTTGACTTCACATAGCAATTGGTCCCATAGCATATCATTTAAAATGTCTCCGAAGTCACAGTATTCTGTTAACTGCTTGAGGTTTGCTCCATAAGTTGTGATGGACTCTTTCGGGGACGAACTCTTGAATTGCATTTAAAGCACTGCATTATCATGGATGGCTTCGGCTGGAAGTGTTTTCACTCGGTCCACTAATTTGCTATATGACTTGGAATTGGGCGCACTCAGGGCAGTCAGGTTACGAATCAAGTTATATATTTTACTGCCAAATACACTTAAGATGATCAACTTTTCTTCGGTGGTTATTTCATTTGCTATAAAGTAAAATCCGAGGTGCTCAACATACAGACTCCAATCTTCAATATTAGCATCACATGGGTCGATTCTTTCAAACAGCGGCATGGCTGGTGAGTAGTTTTTTAAAAAGCTCGATTTACTCACAGTAACAGGGCGAGGTGCAGAGTCGAAGTTGATTTTACCCTCATCACCAAATGTGATGACTCTATGGAGCAGACTGGTTTCATCAAGAAACAGTTAAACTTTATTAAAGAGACATTTTTAGTGCTTGCATGCTCAACCAGACCTCTCATCGGAAAAGCCCCACCTTGAGGATTGCCCGCACTAAGAGCTCACTGGTTGGAACCCCCACAGGACATCACATAACCCGTGTTTGAAAGGAAGGAGCGACTATACATCCAGTTACCTCAGGAGGCCACGTCTTGCAGTGTTCCAGTGAAGCTTAGTGTAAGCTCAAGGAACAACACCTCATCTTTCGACTAGACACTTTACAGCCTTCTGGACTTAACATTGGGTTCACAATTTTGGATTATTGTCCCCACTTTGCTTTCTTTTTCTTTACTGTTTTGTTTTTTTTCTCTTTTGATTTTTACTCCAATTTTCCTTTTTTCTCTTCAGGATGGCAGCTGCTCATGATTCTGCCATCCACACCTCTTCTTGTCACATCTTTTGTTTCTTTACTTGTCCCATTACCACTCCCTTTGGCCTTGCAACACCAACTCTTTTGTCATTTAATCTCTCCTGCCTTTCATCCTATCACACACCTTCCCTTTTTGTTCTTTTTACCACACTCCCCCACTTGCTTAAAACCTGCTATGTCTCTAACTTTATCCTGAAACATTAACTCAGTTTCTCTCTCTCTACAAATGCTAAGCATTTCCATCATTTTTCTGTTTTAATTTTAGATTTTCAGCATCTGCAGTATTTTGCTTTATCTTTAATTTATGTTAGTTTGAAATTTAAACCATAACAGGCGGTTATGCTGGGAATGTGCCTATACAGTTCCCTTCAACACTGATCTGTCAAAGTTTACAGGGTCATTTGGAGAGCAACTAAATGCACGGGGCAGGCAGGCACTTAGAGGCACTGGGTGCGCCCTCAAACTATATCTTCCAATGATTGGGGCAGCATTCAGCAGTCTGAATTGGCTGCAATATCTAGCAAGATAATTTGCCTTCATTCCAGGGAGCAGTTCTACCGTTCAATTGTTCGGCAATAATGTTTAATGGTCTTGAAATGCAGAAAGGTGGATTTTAAGTTTGTGTCTGCAGTTTTCCAGAGGTAAGGTTCTTCTCCCAAGCATGTCAACAATGGGGAGCACAGATACCCAAATAGGGCATCTGTAGGGGAAAAAAAAAACAAGGGAGAAAAGAATCTTGGGGACCGTGCATTGCACCTCTTCCAGCTGATTCAGAAGTAACATTGCCAGAATCCTGCCAGCAGGTTACATGAAAGATCTTTTGACTGGGAAATTGAATGTGCCTGAGCAAAGAGAAAATAGATAACAGACTGTATTTTATCCTTAAACCAAGAAAAGACATGCCTACTTAAAAGGAGTTTCTGCAGCTTTATCTTTATCAGCTTGCTGTCCTCAAATCCATTCTGGAGGGTACATGGAGTTAACATTCAAGTGCTTTCAATCTTATACTTAATTCAAGAATTTATCTTTCTCAAACTCCATGAACTAAAACATGGAACCAGATTTATTGCTCTATGAATCTTTTCCATTTTCTCTTTATCTTTGTCAGTAAGGTGACTTCAATTAGACAGCACGGGACTAATACATTAGGATATATTTGGATTCGTATTCTTTTGTATTCACTTAAACGCTTCAACATCCATCTATCTTAGCAGATACCATTGTCAGCTGTGACAATATATTCCATTTTGGATCAACTATCATGCCTCAAACCTTACCTAATGCACTACCCTATTTAAGAAAACATAGTCAGGGGTACCGAATGGTACATTGGCTTATATATTGATTCATTGGGTTGTAAGACCAGGGTTGATCTTAGTCTGCTAGGTTTTCCTTTCAATAAATCTTAATAGCCAAGGATTTTAGATTGACTGTTATTGATGACAATGATTAAACTTTATTCAGCATAAGCAAGACTTGATAGCATCTGAACAGTAGTTTACAAGGACCAGGATTTTATGGCCCAGCCGCAGAATGTCTCCCCCCCGGCGGACGCAGTGAGCCATTTAAATCTCCATTCAGTTCGGCTGGACCATAACATCCCACCGGGCAAGAGGGGCCATAAAATCCTGGTCAAGGTACAATTAAGTGTTATGTTATCCTGTTTAGGCCTTGGGTAAAAGCCAGGGTATCAAGTGCCTGCATCTCCTGGACCTGGCCTATCCTCCCAGTGATTCTTGAAGTCCTCTAATCCTAGGGCTGAATTTTCATCTTGATGGTGGGAATTGGGGGTCTGGTTATTTCCCAACATTGCAATTGCGCCTCCTGCCTGGCAGTGCCGCTCACGCTATCTTCACTGTGGTTTGGCAGAGACAAGCTGGAGTCAGGGTCGCTGCCTCTGGGAGTAGGCATGAGGCAGAGATGGAGGCAGAAAGATGCCGAGGCAGGCAGGTTAAAAGACCCACTTTCTGTTCACTGGGACATTAGCCCAGTTGCAGAGATGAAATTGAGATTCCTTAACCCTTGTCTGCCTAGCCCTTTCACCCCTATTACCTTTCCATATCCCCGCACCCCCATACCCCCATCACCTCAATACCCCCTCCATATATCCTCACCTCACTCACCCTCAAAGCCTCTTCTTACCCCCCTCATCCCTGCATATACACCCATCCACTATTCACTATGTACAAAACTCGTGAGCCCTATAATAACATTGGGAAGTATTTCAGATATTCATAAAACTGTCAAAATAAATAAACAGTCATTCAAAATCCACTTCAATAAAAAACATAATCTTATTACGAACCCATTAAACTTTAAAAGAATCAATCTCACAGTCTCCTTGACAGCTGTTTCAACAACCCCTACTGAGCAAAATGATTAGTGAGTTTTCAACTCAACCAAACATTCATAATGAGATTTCATTTCACAACTGTATAAACCAGCCCTGCTGACTGAATCCATAAGTTTGTTTGGAACTCAGTCAAACGTTCACAATGAGATTCCATTGCACAACAGTGTCAACAAAACCTTCAGAGCTGAATACATTAAAGCCTTTCAGGTCAGCCAGAAGCTCAGCCATCTTTTCAATCTCTGAAACAGCAATACAGATGTCTGAGCTGAACTTCAATGAAAACATAAAATAAAGGGAAATTTTAATATTGTGGAATGTCAAGGGCACCTTATCAAGGGGATAATGTGCTCTAATGCCTCTGAAGACTTTTCCACTTTTACAATGCTGTTCAACTTAAGTCACATATCCCTTCAAATCAAAGCTCTATTATAACTCACTGCAATAAAACATATATAACCTATCATACAGCATTTTATTATGACATGTGAAGTTAACAACACATTTTGAACTTACCTGTCATATGGTTCCCGAATCCAAACCAGGGTTACCTCATGGTTCATGACACCTCTGAGCTGGTGTGAACCGCATCGCCTTCAAAAGTTGGCCTGACTGCATGAAAATTGCGGAGAGTCTGAAATGCCCACTTCTGCAATGGAGCCAGCAACGTCAGACAGCTAGATGCAGACTCACAATCCACCCACTTTGCTGCACCGATCAAAATTGTCAGTGCCAGGAGTGGGGATGGAAATCCAGGAATCTGGTCCTGCCTATCTCTATTTTTTTGCCTGCTTGACATGCATTGGCTCCACGTCAGCATGGGAAAATCCAACCATTACTCACTATTTGGACCCTCTTTTTATACCCTCAACTATAATACAAAATCACCAAATTTTATTAGACTTTTATTAAACTAACGTATAGCTATTACCTTATTGTCCATTGTAGGGATAGCAAGCAAAACAGTCTTGGTTTTGCTCAGGTTTCAGTCTAATAATAACTGACATCACTTGTTTTGCTCCTGCTGAAGTTTTACCAGTGCAGGTGTAGCAATACAAAGTGGCACATTTTACACTGGCCTTTATTACTTAATGATTCATGTTAGAGGTGTCTCCTTATCCTTTCTTGAACCGGGGCAGCAGCCTTCCCTTATTTCTTTTCATGTTCCAATTAAGGTGCCTGTTCCATGTTCCCATGATAACAATGCTGCCTTGACTTGCTGTTCTGTTCTTTTATTTTTGCCCTTCTTTTACTTTCATTTAATTAGTCATTTTATCCATTACCTCTTTTTTAAGTGTCCTGCTTGATAAAATACTTTGTTTATGTTATCCACCCTTCAGGGCAGAATGGTCTCTGAGGTTCAGACAAAGGTAAAACAGAACATATATATGTGTATAGATATTCTTGAGATTACATGGTAGCTGTATTCTAACAGAACCATTCTCCAATTAAGCAGCTGGCGAATATACAGGAAGACTCCCTAATAGCCCAACTATCCACAGTTCAAAATTGAGGGGCTCCTCAGTCCCTTGATGTCAATGCCTGTCTGCTGCAGTTTTCAGGCGGGCCTGTAAATGAACAAACAGCATTCCTGTTTTGGGAGGAAAGCTGTTGAAATATGCAAATTGAGGTCTATGGTGTTGTAGGATCCCAATTTCCATTTTGAAGCACAAATAAATGGAGCATGAGTCCTATAAGCTCTGCCATTGTTACAAATATCAGACGGTATTTAATGAAGGCAATGGGAGGGCTCGCCCATTGGCTGCAGAGCTAGCAAGAAACCACATTATCTTTTTTCGTGAAGGCCCACGGAATTAAGTGTCACTCAGGTATTTAACTGGACAGGGGCGGGCCTTCCTTAGCTGGGATCAATGACCATGGGGGCAGAAGTCCTACCCACCAAGAGTTACGGGCCAAACAGAGGTCGGCAGCTCTCTTGAACAGCAGCGCAATCGGGGAGGTGGTGGCGGTGTGACACTCACTCACAGCAGAGTATTGTTGCTGGATCCCAGGCCACAGGTCAGTGATGGTGGGAGGAGGGGTCACCAGGTGGGGGTTGTGGAGGAGGGGAAAGGAGAGGGATTGGCAGAAAGGGCAGCTGGTGGTATTAGTGGGTCCCTCTTCCTGATGCCAGGTCCCTCTATCAGGTACTGAATGGCTTTGAATGATAGATAATCCCCACTGAGCCCACAAGCAACCCCATGCGGGATTGGTTGTCATGCTCCCCCCACCCACACTAGGTTAACACCAGCGGCAGAATAAAGCCCGCAAGTGGGGCTTGCCACCATAGATTTAATCAGGGTGGAGGCAGGAAGTTTGCTATTGAAAAAGTTTTAAAACTTGAAATCTTGTCATGTGATCCTGTCAGTCAGTCACTGAAAGTTCAAATTTCTCTTTTAAAGTTATCAATCTCCACCGGGGGTTGTAACACTAGGTGTACTAGGTGTGAGTGGCCTCAGCAGCAATGCTTACTACTGGGAAGCTACTCCACAAGAGAGCAATAAACCTCTCTTGTTTTGTTCTCAAAGGACCCAGAGGAGCTGTAGTACTCTTCTCAGCCCTGGAAAAATACTGCATTCTGCTGCCGCACCATACTCATCACCCTTCAGGATTAGCTCCTTGCCTCTCAGGTCCTATACAGAGCTGAATGATATCCCACCCTCCCACAACTGGCAAACTGCAGTGTAATGCCCACTGGTGCCTCAGTTTGTTGGCTGCATTCAAATGAGGCCCAAACCCGACTTGAGACTTGACTTTCGCAAGCAATACAACATTAGCAAGTAGTGGACCACTGAAATATTGAAGGAGCATCATTGCCATGCCATGGAAGGTACATTTGTAACGTGGTCCAACAGGTTATAAAGTCTCACATTATGCCTGATGGCAGGCGGTAAGAGCAGGAGAGATTCCTGGTCAGCCATACTGCAAAAGGCAATGGCAAGCCTTGCCAAGCATAATCATGGACCAATCCAATGGAAGTCCAGGGTCGCCAGCGGCCTCTGAGGGTTGGGACCTGAAGGAGGGGGAGGATAGTTGCCACATGTTAAGGGTATATTGCAACGAGCCTGGCCAAATCTAATCAAATTTGAAAACTTTGCCATTCTGAACAATAATTACCAAAGCTTTGACTGAAACAGAAAACAATATAATGTAATCATGACTGACCTTTTTTTGCAGTTAACTGCCTCACCAAAATCCAAAACTTAGATATTCTGGCTGGGTAAAATCTTGAGTAGAATAATAATGGTACACTACCTATGCCCACCACTCCTTTAACACAAGTAGGTTGCCTAACCCACATTTTCTAGGATGAGTCTAATTTTAATAATTTTGGCAAATTCCTAGCAGTAGTACCACCTCTGATTGGAAGTTTGCTATTTGGGGGGCATGCAGTCAAGGACTTGCATGCTGCATATATTGCAATGCCCAGCAAAATGAGAAGGAGAAACATAATGTTGAGACAAACCTACAGCTGGTGCATGCCCTTCCGACTTCGCCATTTCAAACACCCTTTATGATCCCTCTTCCTAGCTCTGCAAGGGCTGCCTCATTCTCATGCAATTCTATTTTAAAGGCCAATTAAAGGAAAGGGTCACCAAACCAGAAATCTTCATGACACCATAACTCCTATGTGTGTTAACCGCATCATGAAATGCCTTCTGTGACTCCCTTACCTGGCAATGAGCAAAGAAGGAGCAGAGGTAAAAGGACCACTCATTTGTCCCTGGCTGGCAGCCCTGCATATACTCTCTCCCCCTCAAGCCCAGGGACAGCTACCTGGTCCAGTGTGTGATAGAGGTATGTGCAGTGAGTGAAATACAGAGCACAAGGGAGTAGGGACGGTTGGAGATGGAAAATGTAAAAAGAGATGTTGTTGAACAAAGCGTCACGAGTTCAGGTCACTAAGCTGACGACTTTGGGGATCCAGATCTGACAGACTAAATTTTATACATGTCTTCAAAGAATGTACAATTCATGGAAATATATATTTTAAAAGATCAGTTTAAAAAGTAATTATAATTTTAATAATTTAATAATGTCAGCAATGAAGTCATTAATCCTATCTCTATGAAAGCTTCTTATATAAATTATTTATTGATGTTTCATGATATTGTTTCTGGTCAATACCATGATCGTCTTTACAATGATGGTAGGACTTATAACTTGAAAAAGCTTTTAAAAGAAAATATTCAGAGATTGTGCAGATGGAAATTCATGTATCCCTTCAAATTCGTTTTGGAACATTCAGTCAGCAAAGTTAACCAAATACAAATAATGCAGATGCTAGGTGATAACTTCAGGGCTGATATTCCTGCCTGTGAAAAGACATGTAAAACCATTACCGATTTGCTGACGGCCTTCAACTTCCTTCCTGATTCTCCTCTGTTGCCATGGCTTTGATGCGAATGTGCAAAAACACCAACTTATGTATATAATTTCTGGAAAATTACACTTGTGGAGCAGGCCAAGTTCTGAGGAAATTCCTTACTGATATGTCTGCAGGAAAGATTTTAAAATTGTACGAGATGGGAGTTCTTTCTGGGTTTCACCTATAGGATGCAATGTCAACATCCTACCTGCATGAGTTAAGAGAGGCATGGAGGGGATTGCACTGAGGGCTGTATACTGAACATGAATCAGTAGCAGCAAGAGGCAATGGCACAGGAAGAAAAGGAACCAGCAGTCCAGAGGACCTCCTTATGTCCATTGCAAAACAAGATTGAAGACTTCAGTGGCCATACCACTAAAAGAAGGATGATTTCTGAGCAGGGGTAATTATTTGATGCATTGGAGAGTGTTTGTATGGGAGGTTGAACCACATATTGTTTGTGTAGAGATTTTCACAATGTGCATCTGTGAAATTCTGATGCAGGACATCAAAGCTTTGTCATTCACCATCAAGTATGTGGTGATGACTCTGAAGCCATTTGCATTAACCCTTCTCCTATTCCTCTTATGTATAATTCATGGTTTCTTACAACACTTTTTTCATAGTCTTGGTCTGCCGTGAAATGACTGTTAACTCTTGCCCAATGTGAGATTGATAAGAACAATACGATGCAACACAGATATATGTACATCTGTATTTGATCATTAGTAACAACAAACCCGTGACAGGGACACCAATTTTGTTCTCACAATATCTCAAACCCCATATCTCCTGTTACACTTCAGCACTTCAACATTGCATGAGCAAGATCGTTCCATAAAGGATGTTAAAATAGCATTATCCTGATGGATATTATCACATATATACCTCTGGGAAAACCTCCAATTAATTTGTGAGTAAGACCGAGTAGTTTCCTATAAAGCATATATTGGGCTCTCACTATAATATTGTAACTTAAATATCCATAAGTTGCCATGGTAAATGCAACATATTGGGTTCTATTACCTGGGTACAGAGTCACAGACAAACAACCATCAAAGTGACAATCTCCCAAATGAACCTATTCAGGACCAAAGGGTCCCAGGCTGCCTGGGCCAAATCCAGCACCAATTCTGGTTGAATAGAGATTGAACAATATCCCCTACCATGTCATTCAAATTCAATTCCACATCTTGGTAAAGCTGACCAAGTTACCTCACTTAGCCCCTGCAGCATTAATTTCATGTTGCCATTAGGACTGAATGGGTATTCTGATTGAAATTAATTCAGGCATTGTTTAAGATCTTCCAGTCCTCAGACATTACAATCTCATGTGGCTATCCCTTCATTTCAGCCTGGGTCATTGCCAGTAATCTGTTCCTAAGAACCTCAATATCCAGGAATGTAGTAACCCCATGCCAACCCTATGGACAGCGAAATAGTATTGTCTAATTCTTCTCTCGGGTCTAAGTTGTAAACAATGTCTCCTAAAGGACACTTCATTTTTAATATAACCGCAGCACTCCGGGTATGACTAGGCAACCGTAGTAAAATGGGGAAAGAATTTAAAAATGGTCTTTCTTAACTGAGCATTTAAAATGATGTGGATTACATGATTAAGTTGCATCTGCAAAGGGCCGGCTGACTGCCACACAGCCTGATCATCCTAGGATCACCATTTGCCCAATCCATCTGACACATTGTGGGAGTGTGCTCATTGGTTATTAGTAAATGCCCAACCAGGATTGTGTAATGTTTGCAATTGACACTGTAATACAAATGGCTTCTTCTTCCTTTCACTTTTGAACACTAACCCCTTACTATTGAACTGGATACCCTCCAGTAAAAACCTCCGTGGTTCTCTCTCTCTCCATCTGCTTGTCACTGTTTCCTGCCCTATCTCATTAGGGCCCCCTTTAGATTCAATATATTTATTAAGAAATGACCAGACTTCATCCAAAATCTTTCCTGATCCTTACATTATTAACTGAAGATTCCCTTAAGATCATTACCCTCATTCCTCAAACTGATACCTGAGAAACACTTCCTCAAACCAACTCTGACTTGGTGATACTCAAAAATATCACATTGGTCCACCGGACATAAAAGCAGACTTCAGATGTACAGCAGGGAGCCAAGCAGAAACACGGATGTTCTCAATTTCTCCGAAGGATTCTGTTACCATAGCTAAATGGTCCACTTAAGCTCTTCAATCACTTTACTACTATAAACAGTGGCCAAACAACTTTCTCAGACCCTCAAGACATGGATGATTGACCTTTCAATTGCTTCAGAGCCTCAGGACAAAGATGAGTGACTTTCCCATTCCTTTAGCCCCTCTACCTTGCCTTAAATCTGCTTCCCCAAGCATCCCCATTCAGCAGAACTGAAAGCTGCTTTAACACATCATGTGCTTATCTCACACACAATGAGGTACATGGCAATGTGAATCCACACTACATAGCACACATTGACAACCTGCTAGAAGAAAACCTGGTCCCTGCCGGAGCTGGCTGCATCACGTTAACAGAGGCTGAGAAAGCCACCACCATCAACATTTTTGCCTCAGAATCCTTCCAGGGATTAAGGATTAATCCTTAAAGAATGAGGGGGGGATCTGATTGAAACTTACAGAATACTGAAAGGCCTGGATAGAGTGGAGGTGGGGAAGATGTTTCCATTAGTAGGAGAGACTAGGACCCGAGGGCACAGCCTCAGAGTAAAGGGAAGACCTTTTAGAACAGAGATGAGGAGAAACTTCTTTAGCCAAAGAGTGGTGAATCTATGGAATTCATTGCCACAGTAGGATGTGGAGGCCAGGTTATTGAGTGTATTTAAGACCGAGATAGATAGGTTCTTGATTGGTAAGGGGATCGAAGGTTACAGGGAGAAGGCGGGAGAATGGGGTTGAGAAACTTATCAGCCATGATTGAATGGTGGAGCAGACTCGATGGGCCGAATGGCCGAATTTCTGCTCCTATGTCTTATGGTCTTATGGATCTCACAGTCACCCACACACCTAACAGGTGACTGATGGCTTATTTATCAGGGCTGGTAATTATGTTAACTTTGCTTGCCATGATGCCAGTCAGAATGAATGGGCGCTCGGGCTTGCTTCTCTGGCTAGCTTCCCACAAGTGTATCGACTGCACAGACATGGAAATTCAGGCACCTCCAGATCAACCGAGAATGTTCATCAACTGTAAGAGCTTCCATTCCATCAATATGAAGCTGGTGTGCAACTACAAAATACAGATCTGTTTAGACCCTGGAGCACATCTTCAGCTTGCCAGTAACTTGTTCAATCACACAACTGGCGGTCGTATGGTATTCACTGAAGCTCTGTTGGGTTTCATTGGCCTGGTTTCTGTAAGGTGTTAGCAGTCAAGTTTCAAGTTGGTGCTCCTCCTCTCCTAGCACCACCTCTTAAGCCTGCTTGCAGGTCTGAAAACATCAGGGAGAGTGGACTATTGCAGGAAGAAATCATCATGGCATTTCCCAAGGAATGTGGTGCACACTAGCACTCCATCGCGGTAGCCATGGGTGAGTTCCTGCAGTTGCAATGCAAGGGGGAAACGGGGCACTTCAACATCCCTCCGGGTGCTCCTTCCCCTCAAGGAGTCAGGCCAGGGCCCTCAGGCACCCAAAGGGAGGAGTGGCAGCTGGACACCCAATTGGATCATCCAATCAGGAATCTCAGTGGCTGTCCTCTCCCTCTGAGTCCCCTTTGCCTATGACCACCTCTAGCTCATCCTCTGTCACCACAGAGGGAGCAGCTGGCCCACAGGAGGACAGCCAAAGCAAGCCGGGGCCCTCAAGACCTCGGCCTTCCACAGGACCCACGCTGAAGTCATTAGATACAACAGGGCCAACCATTGCACAGGCTGTCTCCACCCCTGCTGTAGGTGTCAGGGCAGCACCTAGAATAAGTGGCAGGCCGAGAAAAGTTAAGAATTTGTGATCACAATTGGCTGCATGAGTGAACACATTTTGTCACTTTATAATCTGAAAATGTATTCATTTTCACTGAGTAATGTGTAATGGTGTCTTTCAGCTTCATTTACAGGCTACGTAAGTCCTCCCACTGCATCTTCCCCATTATTAGCAGTTCAGCTGCACGCAGCTGGACCACGAGTGATTCTGGAGGGAGAAGTGTGTGTGTTTGGCAGGGCCTTTCGGAGCCTTGTGCAAGCTCTCTCCCATGCATGCGAAGCCTTCACACTCATCTCAAAGTCCCGAAAATTTTCAGTGCTGCCAGCTGGGGCTCTCTTTCAGTTGTCCATCTGAGCTGACCTGCATCTCCACCCACCCACTGATCACACTCCCATGCAGCACCTGTGCCCGTCCAATACGAGGATCATTTCACTTTCGATTTCAGAAGCATGGTGGTTGTTATATATGTTTTCAGCTCCCCCATCCTTTCCCCTCCCCCAGTCACCCATGTCCTTTCCCACATCACTGTTGACTCCCCTGGTAACACCCTCCCCCTCTCCACCATCACCTACCAAACAGAACCCTTTTCTTTTCAGGATGTCCAGGCGAATGTGCACATTCCCTATCTTCGCAAGAATACCACCCCCAAGCACATTGACCTCTCCAACCTCCTCCTTCCCACTCCCAGGGCCAATGTCTGCCTCTGAGACCCAACAACTATCCACGATGTCCCTTCTAGCGCTGCCGACGCACCCTTGCCCCCCCCACCCTACCGACTCACTCTGCCCTCTCTCATACTCATCATTCCCTCCTACCATGCCCACCATCAGTTCCCTCCCCAGGAGGCAGTCATCGAATCAATAGAACCCTCCCTTGCACACTCACCTGGACATCCCCTCACTTACTCCTTCCTCCACCCAGACTCCTCCCTCTCCTTGGATTCCTTCCCCCTCTGAACTCCGTCCTCCCCCAGACTTCTTTCCCCCAAAACTCCCTCCTCCTTCTGGGTTCCTTCCGCCCTCTGAATTCCCTCCTCCCCACTGACTCCTTCTTCCCCTGGACTCCTTCATACCCCTGGACTTCTTCACCAACCCCCACCCTCGCCCCCCACTCCCGAACTCCTTCCTCCTCCAAAGTCCTGCCCCTGTGAACTCCTTCCTCTCCCTGAAATCCTGCCCCCATCTGAACTCCTTCCCTTACACCTTCCTCTCCCTTAAACCTACCTCCTCAGTCGTCGCATTCTTCCCCCATTACACCCTCCTTCCCCTCATACTTCCTCCCCCAACTTACCAACCTCACCCCCCTTGACAATATCGTTCCCCACTCTCAACCTCACCCCTCCCACCGGGTATACCCTCCTACCCCAGTCAAACATCTCACCTCCACCCCAGTACACCTTCCTTTCCCAGTCAAACCTAGGCCTCCCTCTCCCACCACCCTCCAACTCCGATACACCTTCCTCTCACAGTCAAATCTAGACCTCCCTCTCCCACCACCCTCCCACTCTGGTGCACGTTCCTCTCCCATTCAAACCTAGATCTTCTTCTCCACCCTGTCAATGATCATCCGTAGAACCCAAGCCACCACCCCAACGTCCCGAAGCAGGACTTATACTTAGATGCAGACGTATTAAAATGACGTTCCACATCGGAAAGTCATTGATGGGTGGAGTGGATGATCGCAAACTGTTCATGATCTTGTGAAACCGATTTTATGCCTTCCTGCCATATTGCGCACTCATGCCTACCATGATGCCCAATGCCAACGGGGTCGGAAAACTCCAGCCTCTATCTCTCTCTCACGAGGGATTACCATCTTCACCTTTGAAGATCTTGCCCTGTAATTCTCTACAAAAGTCAACCCAACTCAGATGGCATCAACGATCGCCCACCTCGCAGGGTTTCAATTTCGGCTCATGAGATTCTATTCCCCTGGATTCCCAAGTATGGACTCAAGCACCAACTCAGAAGCACAACTTCAGCTCTTCGGCCGCACTGCTCTGCAAGGGTACCTTCACCCCAATGGCCCGCAGTGCCGAATCATCAACCTTCTGCTGCCATTTTGGATCTTCAGTGCTTCGCCTGAGTCCCCTTCACTTAAACTCTGCGAACCACAGCCCTTTTCCTGATTGGAGCCTCTTTCTTTGCTCGTGTCTTTTTAACTTAACTGGAATCTCTTGTGTCACTGTCACCTGCCTGAGAATCTTCTTTTTGGGACTTCTCCCTGTCTCACCTCCATCCTCTGCTGGGAAACTTATCTTCAATGGTGCGCCACTCCCGGTCACATGATCTGGATTTTAACGCCATTTTGCCTTTCTGTGCAGGCTTGTTGGTCTTGTCCTCAGCCTAAAGAGCTTACACTGCTGAATTGCGCATGCGCAGCCCACTCCCAGTCTGCGCATGCATGGAACTCTGGGGTTTGCTGGGACTTGGGGTTCCCGACATCCTGCTCCTCAACGAGGTAAGTGTAGTTTTCATAACAATTTAGGCACACAGATGTCTGGATGTTCCAGAAAATTGAAAATTGGATGCAGATAGCATTTGAGTCTGTCTAAAATTTACTTCTAACTTTGGGTTTAACTTACTTCTGTTTCAGAAAATGTAAGCTAAAGTTCATGCAAAAGTTTTAGGTGAGTTATAAAGGATCTGTTTTCTCATCTGTCTCTGGATTTCATTTACAGTTAATTGCATCCTGAAATAAAACATACTGAACCATTTATATAAGCAGCATTAATTTGATCTTTCTAAACGAACAATCTGAAATAAACTACTTAATTAAAAATTAAAGATTAATTAAATGAAAATAGCCATAATAGGGATTCAATCTGTAAATTGAATGAATTTAAATTAAGTCCAATCTACATACTTCGCAGTCTATTGTTAGTCTGAAAATAAAGTAGTAGGGGTAATTTTCAACTACGTGTGGTAAATGGGTAGGAGGTAGGACGAGCATGTGTGGTGGCCATCCTGAGAAGTTACAGTGGAACTCATTTGCTTCTTGTGGTCTGCCCTTGTGATTGTGGGGCCAGTGAGACCACAGCGAAAAAACCGTTCGTAATAAACAGCTCACAGGCCCCCGTAACCTTGCACATTCTCTCTTTTCAGGTAGCAATCCAAATCTCCTTTTGAATACCTCAATCAAACCTGCCTCCACCACCCTTTCAGGAAGTTTATTCCAGATTCCGGCCACCCTCAGATCATATCACATTTACTCATTTTGCCAATTATTTTGAATCTGTGCCCTTTAGCTCTTGCTGTTCTCTTAAGTGAAGCAGTTTCTCACTATTTACCCTGTCCATACCCCTCAGGATCTTGAATACCCCTATCTAGTCTCTTCTTAGCCTTCTTTTCTCCAAGGAAAAGAGTCCCAACCTCCCCAATCTATCCTCATAGATACAGTTCTTTATCCCTGGAATCATTCTTGTGAATCACCTTTGCACTCTCTCCACTGCCTTCACATCCTTCCTCAAGTATGGCACCCAGAATTGAACTCAGTACTTCAGATGAGGCCTAACTAGTGTCTTACACAAGTTCAACATGACCTCCTTACTCTTGTACTTAATGACACTATTAATAAAGCCTAAGAAAACATATGCTTTATTAATTGCTCTCAACATGCCCTGCCATCTTCAATGACCTATGTACATATACACCAAGGTCTGTCTGTTCCTGCATCTCCTTTAGAGGCTGTCCCTTTATTTTATGCTATTTCGCCATATCTTTCCAGCCAAAATGAATCATCTCACGCTTCTTTGCATTGAATTTCATCTGCCACTTGTCTGCCCAATCCACCAACATGTCTATCTCCTTTTGAAGTTCAAGGCTATCCCCATCATAGTTGACAACATTTCCAACCTTTGTATCATCTGCAAATTTTGAAATCATGCCCTGAATACCACTCTCTAGGTCATTAATATATATCAGGAAGAGCAAGGGTCCCAACACTGACTCCTGGGGAACTCCACTGCAAACATTCCTCCAATCTGAAAAACAACCATTTATCACTACTCTCTGTTTCCTGTCACTCAAGCCAATTTCTTATCCAAGTGCCTACTTTCCTTTTTGTTCCATGACCTAGAATTTTGTTCACAAGTCTGTTGTGTGGCATTGTACCAAAGCTTTTTGAAAATCCATCTACACCACATCAATAGTGTTTCCCTTATGTTACAACCCACCCCCAAGGTGGGGTTCCCCAAAGTTGTTGATCCAGACGAGACCCCTCAATTTGTCACCGTCTGGCTGGGACGCCCCCAAATTGTTATGCCCTGGGTGAGGAGGGATGAACTGGCTCTCTGTCGTTATTCAGGCCCCCGCCGCCCCCCTTGTTGGTCACAACAAGATTTAATCTAAAAAGGATTGCTTTCACCAATACCTTTTTCCAGACCCAATCGTTCTGGTTTTGAAGAATCCAATTTGATCTGACTTTCTTGAGTTAAAGGCATGGGTAAGTTTATTAATTACTAAAAGTGAGAAAGGATAAAACACATGCATATACAGTCATACATGTTAAAAGTAAGAATTTAGCTTGAAGTAATTGACTCATGGGGAGTAGGTGATTGAGAGTTGTGGTCGTTGTGATTGAAGATTCCAGTAGAATTGACTCCAGTAGATGAATGGTCAGATTCGAGGCTCCAATAGAGTTGACTCCAGTAGACAAATAATCAGTTTCAAGGTTCCAGTAGCGTTGAATTCGATAGAGAGGGAGAGAGATCAGGATCAGCAAAATGGCAATTTGCAGGGGTACTATGTGTGGATGTTACTTCTGAGTCAAACTTCCAGCACTTGCTTTCTCTCAGAACACCCACCAACAGACAGACATCGGGGCAGCTTTTCAGTTCACTTTTAACCCCTCCTTTGTATATTCCAAGTGGGTAGCGAATTCACAAATCATTGCTCACATGATTTCTTGATGAGATGATACTCATCTCCCATTATGTCCCATTGTGTCTATTGGAGGGAGCAATTAGTTTCTGGATGTTGTTAGAAGTACCTTGTCTGGTGACAGAGTGGGGTTCCATTGCTTCTTAGGGAGTCATCCTGCAGCATTCCAGCCAGTGGCTTGTGTGCATTTTAAAAAACTCAGGTCTTATTTTTAAAGTCCAATATTTCTGGATGCAATTCTGTTTTTCCTTCATTATAATGACACTTACCAACTTTCTCTGTTACCTCCTCAAAAAATTCCAGCAAGTTAGTTAAACATGATTTTGTATTAATGAATCCATGCTGCCTTCCTTTAATTATCCTGCACTTGTCTAAGTGGCAATTGATTTTATTCTGTACAATAGTTTCCAAGTTTCCCTACCACTGAGGTCAAACTGACTGGTCTGTAGCTGCCACCTTTATCCTTATACCCCTATTTGAACAAGGGTATAACATTCACAATTCTCCAGTGCTCTGGCACCTCTCCTGTACCTAAGGAAGACTGGAGGGTTATCACTAGTGCCTCTACAATTTCCACTCTCACTTCCCTCAGTATCCTTGGATGCACCTCATCTGGTCCTGGTACCTTATCTATTTTAAGTAAAGATAGTCTTTATAACACCTCCTTCCTCTCAATTGTAAGATATTTTTTCATACCAGTTACCTCCTCTCTCATCTCAGCCTGGGTAGGATCCTCTTCCTTTGTAAAGACAGATGCAAAGTACTCATTTAACACCTGTGCTATTTTTCAAGCCTCCACGTGCAAGTCCCCTTTGTTGTCCTTAATCGGCCCTACTCTTTCTTTTACCTTTTATTAGTTACATGTTTATAGAAGACCTTGGGATTTCCTTTCATGTTCACAGTCAGCCACTTTTCATGCTCTCTCCTTGCTTTTCTTATTAGTTTCTTCACTTCCCCTTTGGTCCTTCTATATTCAGCCTGATTCTCCATTGTATTTTCTACCTGACATCTGCCGTATGTGCACTTCTTGCTTTTCATCTTCACCTCTATCCCTCTCATCATCCAGGGTGCTCTAGATTTATTTGTCCTACCTTTCCCCTTCAAGGGAATATACTTTGACATTGCCTGCAATGCTTTTTCTTTGAAGGTGGCCCATTGTTCAGCCACCATCTTTTCTGCAAACATTTGATTCCAATTCACTCAACTAAGATGCATTCTCATCCCATAGAAGTTAGCTTTCCCCCAATTAATTATCCAGGCTCTAGATTGTTCCCTGTCCTTTTCCACGATTAATCTAAACTTTATGATAGAATGGTCAGTGTCCCCTAGAGGCTCTCCCACTGATATGTGATCTATTTGGGCCAACTCACTCCCCAGAACCAGGTCCAAAAGTGCATGTCCTCTCATTGGACTGAAAACATAATGCTGCAGAAAATTATCTTGAACACATTCCAGGAACTGTTACCCCTCTTATCCCTTTATACTATTCCTGTCCCTGTCTATATTTGGATAACTAAAGTCCCCCATTATAATTACTCTATCATTCTTGCACCTCTCCGTAATTTCTTTATAAATTTGTTTCTCCACATCCCTCCCACTAGTTGGTGGTCGATATACTACCCAATCAATGTTATTGCATCTTATTCCTTCCTTACCTCTAGCCAGAGAGATTCCGTCCTTGACTCCTTTGGAACATCCTCTCTCTCCAGTACTGTAATGCCATCTTTAATCAATATTGCCGCTCTACCCTGCCCTTTTCTTCCTTTCTTGTCTTTCGTAAGCATGTTGTACCCAGGAATATTTAACGCCCAGTCCTGCCCTTCTTTTTTTAAAATTCATTCATGGGATGTGGACTTCACTGGCTGGGCCATCACTTATTGCCCATCCCTAGTAGCCCTTGAGAAGGTGGTGGTGAGCTGCCTTCTTGAACCGCTGCAGTCCATGTGCTGTTAGGAAGGGAGATCCAGGATTTTGACCCAGCAACAGTGAAGGAATGGCGATATATTTCCAATTCAGGATGGTGAGTAACTTGGAGGGGAATTCCAGTTGCTTGTGTTCCCATCTATCTGCTGCCCTTGTCCTTCCAGATGCTGGCGGTTGTGGGTTCCAAAGGTGCTGTCTAAACATCCTTGGTGAATTCCAGCAGTGCACCTTGTGGATGATATACACTACTGCTACTGTGTATCGGTGGTGGAGGGAGTGAATGTTTGTGGATGTGGTGCCAATCAAGCAGGCTGCTTTGTCCTGGATGGTGTCAAGCCTCTTGAGTGTTGTTGGAGCTTCACTCATCCAGATAAGTTGGGAGTATTCCATCACACTCCTGACTTGTGCCTTGCAGATGGTGGACAGGCTTTGGGAAGTCAGGAGGTGAGTTACTTGTCGCACGATTCCTAGCCTCTGACCTTCTCTTGTAGCCACAGTATTTATATGGCTAGTCCAGTTCAGTTTCTGGTCAATGGTAATCCCCAGGATGTTGATTGTGGGGGATTCAGTGATGGTAATGCCATTGAATGTCAAGGGGTGATGGTTAGATTCTCCCTTGTTGGAGATGGTCATTCCCTGGCACTTGTGTGGTGCGGAGGTTACATGCCACTTGTCAGCCCAAGCCTGGATATTGTCCAGGTCTTGCTGCATTTGGACATGGACTGCTTCAGCATCTGAGGAGTCGTGAATGATGCTGAACAGAGTGCAATCATCAGCAAACATCCCCATTTCTGACTTTATGATGGAAGGAAAGTCATTGATGAAGCATCTGAACATACTTGGGCTGAGAACACTACCCTGAGGAACTCCTGCAGTGATGTCCTGGAGCTGAGATGACTGACCTCCAACAACCACAGCCATCTTCCTTTCAGCTAGGTATGACTCCAACCAGTGGAGAGTTTTCCCTCTGTTTCACATTGTCTCCAGTTTTGCTGGGGCTCCTTGATGCCACATTGGGTCAAATGCAGCCTTGATGTCAGGCGCTGTCTCTCTCGCCTCACCTCGGGAGTATAGCTCTTTTGTCCATGTTTGAACTAAGGCTGCAATGACGTTAAGAGCTGAGTGGTCCAGGCGGAACCCAAACTGGACATCAGTGAGCAGGTTATTGCGAAGCAAGTGCCGCTTGATAGCACAGTTGATGACTCCTTCCATTACTTTACTGATGATCGAGAGTGGATTGATGGGACGGTAATTGGCTGGGTTGGATTTGCCCTGCTTTTTGTGGACAGGACATACCTGGGCAATTTTCCACATAGTTGGGTAGATGCCAGTGTCGTAGCTGTACTGGAACAGCTTGGCTAGGAGGGCGGCAAGTTCTGGAGCACAAGTCTTCAGTACTATTGTCGGAATGTTGTCAGAGCCCATAACCTTTGCAGTATCCAGTGCCTTCAGCTGTTTCTTGATATCATGTGAAGTGAATCGAATTGGCTGGAGACTGGCATCTGTGATGCTGGAGACCTCCGGAGGAGGCCAAGATGGATCATCCACTCAGCACTTCTGGCTAAAGATTGTAGCAAATGCTTCAGCCTTACCTTTTGCACTGCTGTGCTGGGCTCCCCATCATTGAGGATGGGAATATTTGTGGAGCCTCCTCCTCCAGTGAGTTGTTTAATTGTCCACTACCATTCACGATTGGATGTGGCAGGAGTGCAGAGCTTAGATCTGATCCGTTGGTTGTGGGATCACTTAGCTCTGTCTATCACTTGCTATTAATGCTGTTTGGCACGCAAGTAGTCCTGTGTTATAGATTCACCAGGTTGACACCTCATTTTTAGGTATGCCTGGTGCTGCTACTGGCATACCCCCCCTGCACTCTTCATTGGACCAGGGTTGATCCCCTGGCTTGATGGTAATGGTAGAGTGAGGGATAAGCCGGGCCATAAGATTACAGATTGCGTTTGACTACAATTCTGCTGCTGCTGATGGCCCACAGCACCTCATGGATGCCCAGTCTTGAGCTGCTAGATCTGTTCAAAAACTATCCCATTTAGCATGTTGGTAGTGCCACATAACATGATGGAGGGTATCCTCAATGTGCAGACGGGACTTTGTCTCCACGACGACTGTGCGGTGGTCACTCCTACCGATACTGTCATGGACAGCTGCATCTGCGGCAGGCTGGGTGGTGATGATGAGTCAAGTACTTTTTTCCCTCTTATTGGTTCCCTCACCACTTGCCGCAGACCCAGCCTAGCAGCTATGTCCTTTAGGACTCGTCCAGTTTGGTCAGCAGTGGTGCTACCGAACCACTCTTGATGATGGACATTGAATTCCCCCACCCAGAGTACATTCTGCGCACTTGCCACCCTCAGTGCTTCCTCCAAGTGATGTTCAACATGGAGGAGCACTGATTCACCAGCTGAGGGAGGGCAGTACGTGATAATCAGCAGGAGGTTTCCTTGCCCATGTTTGACCTGATACCATGAGACTTCATGGGGTCCGGAGTTAATGTTGAGGACTCCCAGATGTATACCACTGTGTCGCCACCTCTGCTGGGTCTGTCCTGCCGATAGGCCAGGACATACCTAGGGATGGTGATGGTGATGTCTGGGTCATTATCTGTAAGATATGATTGCGTGAGGATGACTTTGTCAGGCTATTGCTTGACTGGTCTATGAGACAGCTCTCCCAATTTTGACATTAGCCCCAGATGTTAGTAAGGAGGACTTTGCAGCATCGACAGGGCTGAGTTTACCGTTTTCGTTTCCGGTGCCTAGGTCGATGCTGGGTGCTCCGTCCGGTTTCATTCCTTTTTGAGGCATTGTAGCGGTTTGGTACAACTGAGTAACTGCTAGTCAACCACATTACTGCGGCTCTGGAGACACATGTAGGCCAGACCAGGTAAGGATGACAGATTTCCTTCTCTAAAGGGTATTAGTGAACCAGATGGGTTTGATCTGACAATCGATTCATGGTCATCATTAGATTTTTAATTCCAGATTTTTATTGAATTCAAATTCCACCATCTGTCGTGGCGGGATTCAAACCTGAGTCCCCAGAGCATTACCCTGGGTCTCTGGCTTACTATTGCCTATTCTAATTCTATCGAACTCTCCAAGTATTCTATCTACTTTGATACTACTCTCTGATACATTCTTGTTATCAGTTGATACTTCCCACTGCCAGTTTTTCTCCTCTGCACTCTGAATTTCCCCTCAGGTTCCCAACTCCCTGCCGATCTAGTTTAAACCCTCCCTGACAGCACTAGCAAACCTCCCCACAAGGACATTCATCCCAGTCCTGTTAAGGTGAAACCCATTCTTCTTGTACAGGTCCCACCTGCCCCAGAACCAATCCCAATGTCTCAAAAAACTAAAGTCCTCCCTTCTACTCCATTTCTCCAGCCATGTGTTGAACTGCTCAATCTTCCTATTCTTATGTTCATTAGCACGTGGCACTGGGAGTAATCCTGAGATGACTGCTTTTAAGGTCCTGATTTTTAATTCCCTTCCTAGCTCACTAAAATCTGCTTTCAGAACTTCATCTTTTTTCCTACCGATGTCATTGGTGCCAATGTGGACCACGACCTTTGGCTGCTCGCCCTCCTCCAAAAGAATGTCCTGCAGCTGCTCTGTGACATCCTTGACCCTGGCACCAGGGAGGGAACATGCCATCCTGGATTCATGTCTATGGCCATAGAAATGCCTGTCTGCTCCCCAAACTATGGAATCCCCTACTATTATAGCACTTGTACTCTTCCTCCTCCCCTCCTGTGCAGCTGAGCCACCCGTAGTGCCACAAACTTGGCTCTTGCTACAATTGTCTGAGGAACTATCTCACTCACCAGTATTCAAAATGGAAAAGCAGTTAGAAAGCGAGATAGCCTCAGGGGATTCCAGCACTACCTGCTTGTTTCTCTTAGATACTCTGGTGGTCACCCATTTCCTCTCTGCCTGTGTACTTCTTAACTGTGGTGTGACCACCTCTCTAAATGTGCTATCCACGTAATCCTCAGCCTTGCGGATGCACCACAGTGACTCCAGCCACCGTTCAAGTTTCTGAAGCTGGCAACACTTCCTGCAGATGTAGCCATCGAGGGCACTTTGTGCCTGCATGACTGCCCACATCCCATGAGATGCACATTCCACATGGCTGAACTACACTGACATACCTTAAACTTTATATAAAGCGTTTACTACAGTATTTATCTCTTTATTTATTCTAATTTACTAATTTATTTTAGTTCTTTTCTTAATTAATTTAGAATAATTCCTATGTTTGCTACAATTTATTGTGTTTATTAAATGCTAGTACCACCCACAATTACAACTAAAAGTTATACATTTCTTAATTACATGGGTATTTGTTTTAGGTATTTATGTTAATTATTTTATTGTAACTATTTTGTTTTAATTATTATATTTTATCTATATTTTTATTTTAAAATTTTACTTCTTGCTATTTATAGATCTACCTTAACTCCTGTATCCTAAATTGGCTTTTAACAGATTGTCCCTTACACCAAGCACTTACCGGCCAATCAACTTACTGGTTTCCTGTGATGTCACAGTTGTTCTTTTCCCACTCAGTTTCTTCAGAAGCTGAAAGGCTTCTGGTTCCCAACCTGCCTCTGCTCTGCTCCCAGTAAGGTATGAAAGGCCGTGATCCGATCCCCAGACTCTATTTATGCTGCTCCCAGTTCCCAACTTGCCTCTGCTCCGCTCCCAGGTAGGAAAGGCCACAATCCAATCTCCGGGCTCTATTTATGCAGCTCCCAGTTCCTGACCTGCCTCTGCTCCGCTCCCACGCTGGGCAGTTAACTGTTCCATGCTGCATTTTCCATGGCAATGCCTCCGCCAATCCGAGTTCACTTGCCAACCAATCAGTATTCTCTTGTTGTAAATGGAATGACTATGTAACTCTCTGAGCTCATGGCCCAGGAGACCCCAGGACATTGTCCTCATGTACTCATTAAAAGAGGTGTGGCTTTGGAGTGCTTCCTGTCACTAGTGCAGAGACAAATAATAGCATGAGAACAGTGTTGATCCCAGAATCAGCCGCCTATTTTGGTGCTATTCCACTCATACCCCTGCTGGATGTTAATTGTCTAGACTCGGTTTACAAGTCCACTGAAGAGAATGGTTATTGTTTTATGGAGTGTGAACCTCAACTGGATTAATTCATGAAAGGTCCTTCTGCTGTCTTATCTCTGCACCATTGCAAATATGGAGTGTGAAGCAGGTAACTACTCCTACTTGACAGAGTACTGGGCAGTCAGGAATTCTTTCATGACACTGACAACTTTGCTAAAGTGGACTTCCCTTGGATAACCATATCATCATGCAATGTATGATACAGGCTCCAGTCACTCAGATAGACTTTCACATTTTATTTGAAAGGTTTAATCTCAGAGGTTTAATCCCAGAAGGTCAATGGGATTAAACCTTAGGCCTCTGTCTGGTACCAACCCACCCTTTCCTGCCAGTCAACTCTGCTGCTTGCTCATGAATCCTTTTTGTGCGTGCAGTGATGCCACCCAGGGTTGACTACTGAACTGTTTGTTATCAATGGGAATACTGATGTAAAGAATTCTGATGCCACTTCTGCCTGTGAGGGCCTGACTTTTTCTTGTCAGGGTGGCGCCCATGGGTGGATGGATGTAGCTCCTTTGAGTGAAGATGCAGCCTGTGACAATGTAGGAATAGTCTCTTCATCCTGGCATGTGGCCTCTTTTTCCAATACTTTCAATAGTTCTGATTTCTCTCAAGAGAACAGATGGCTTATTACTTGTGTGCAGCAGCAGGCATATCAAATGCATCAAACTGCAAACTCAGCATAGTTTTATTATTTATCCCAAGATGATCACAAAGATTGTAGTGAAAACATTATGGGCCAGATTTTGCAGTGAACAGAAAATGAGCAGCACCCACTTTTTCATTAGTCTTGCACTTGCCCATAGATTTCTGTTGCCTTTTGAAGGACAAATTGCCATCAGTGGGATATCTAAGTGGTGCAGCACATTCTACATGACATCTGGGAACTGTGTGAACTATGCAAGCAGCTGTTAACTCTTTAACCAATCAAGTTAAATAATCATTAATGAGCAGTGCATTTCGAGCCAGAAAGTGTAAGTTAGAACATTTAATTAAATTTCATATCAGGTACAAAAGATAAAAAGAGGAAAATAAATATTGGATTAAGATAGAGAAATAAAAGAGACAGAAAGAAAAATGTTAAAAAGTTAATTACTTTAAAAAAATATCTTCAATGATAATTAAAGGGGAAAGGATGAGGCTCCACATTTGTAAAATTAATTTTTGGTGCCAGAGAGATTGGCAGTAATTAAGTCTTCTTACACCATTAAAAGGGTGCTTCGATTGTAGTGGACAAACCCTAACATTTTGTGGTGAATTTATTCTGTACCTGCAGCTTGAGCACTGGAACTGCATGCCATTGAATACATTTGAACAAGAGCCAGACATTGAGTTGTGTTTATATGCAGTTTACAGGGAAGCAGCGCATCTCGGACATCACCTTCTGGATTTTCGCATTTAACTGCACGTACACTCACTGGTAGTTGTTGTGTGATTCACACATAAATAATGGTGAGCACTGTTAGCTTCCATGTTATTTCCACAGCAAAATCTAGTTTAGTGGCACGAACTGATGCATTACGCATTTTTCTTCAATTGAACTCGATTTGGGAGATATCCTCAATGTAATTTTAATCACATCCTTTCAGGAGATTTCTAGCTTCCAGCTAGACTTTGAAAACCATCCCAAAAGTGATTAAATCCATTGGCCCTGAAGTGTACCAGTTCCACTGATCTTTTGCCACACCTTCAGGCTTATTCATGACCAGTGTTTTTGCGGCATGGCATATGCTGTAGCAATAGAGGCACGACAATCTCAACAAAGGCACATGTGAGCTGTGGGGACCCAACCAGGAAAATAGCTTAGGCCCCTGAAAAACTTAATTTTAGATAACAAAAGTTGTACCATATGGTTCCCTTGGCTGAGGGGCCAATACGAGTATTGCTGGGGTCAGAGAAGGAGGTGCTTGGTCAACCCATTTCCCCCCCCACGAGCAGGCAGGCAGTCTCCAGGAGCAGGTGCCAGAGGCTTGTCCAAAGAGGTGATCGTGCCTGCCGAAGCCATGTTAATGAGATACCCTCCCATTGACTGTGTAAACTCCAGTGAGGTCAGTGCTGGAGTTACCATCATGTGCAATCCTGGCACAAGCACCCGAAGAACCCTAGGATCACTTTCTTTATCATTACAATGACAGAGAGTTCCCTCTGCTGGCCATTGTCTCTATTACATACATAATAAAGTATTTAATGCTGCAGGTTACGTTTGATATAATTTTTTGAGGGGGTAATAAGAAGAGGGGAACAAATTTGATGTAGTCTGCATGGATTTTAATAATGGAGAATTTTCATTCCGAGGAAAGATTGGATAGTTGGGGTTATTTTCTTTGGAACAGAGGAGGCTGAGGTGCATAAAATTATGAAGGGCCCAGATAGATTGTATAGCAAGGACCTAATTTCCTTAGCAGAGGGGTCAGTAACCAGGTTCCATAGATTTAAAGTAATTGGTAGAGGAATTAGAGGGGAGTTGAAGAAAACGTTTTTCACTCAGAGGGTGGTGGGGTTCTGGAACTCACTGCCTGAAAGGGCTGTAGAATCAGAAACCCTCACTGCATTTAAAAATTACTTGGATGTGCTCTTGAAATGCCATAACCTACAGGGGTTACAGACGAGGAACTGGACCGTGGAACTCAGCTGGCACAGAAACAATGGGCCGAATGGCTTCTTTCTGTGATGTAAATTTTCTATGGCTCTATGTTTCAAAGCCCTGTTTGCCAGTTGAAGTGGAGCTAAAAGCGCTATTTGAAGAAGAACAAGGAATGTGAGTATCTTTCGTCCCATAACGAATAACAAATAACAGCAAAACAGATTATGTGTTCAATCATTCATTTGTTGCTTATGGGTTCTTCATATGTGCAAATTGGCTGTTGTATATTAAAAAGTAATCCATTTCTTGTAAAGTACTGTTGAAATGTGATAAGCCACTGTATTAATGCAAAGCTTTTTGTTCTTTTTTATCCAATACAGGCAACTACAGAGTGAAGATTCAAGGCCCCTGCAATCTTCAAGATCCTTACCAAAGAAATTGGGACTGAATTTGCTAATCCATGTGTTTGCTGCACAGGTGTATTCCAGATACAGGGAATCCTCACTTAAAGTTGTGGTTCTGTTCCTGAAAATCATGACTTTAAGTGAAACAACATTAAGTGTATCATAGGTTCCCATAGGAATCAATGTTAAAGCCAAAGTTAGGTTCCGATGGACATTTCCCACCCGGGATAACCAATGTACAAGTTGAAATACTGTACCATACATATGCATCGCTGTGCATTCCTAGCTGAAATAACTTGCAAAATAAAATACATCACTAAATATAAAAGGAATACATGATACTGTACAATGTAAAATTTTAAAAAGAATTACAGTACACTCACCTAAATGATGTTAATTTCAGATTGACCAGGCTCCATCTAGTGGTAGAAGTTGGTCTTTTCAGATAGCAGCTGAAGTCCTGATTATCTTCATTGGCCAACCTCTGCTACTAGATGGAGGACAAGATTTCACTGTGAGTTCAGCAGTGGAGCCAGAAGTGAAGCCAGGAGTAGAGCTGCAGGAACAGACCTCAGAGACTAAGGTAAGAAGAGGCCAGGAGGCGAGGGTGGGAGGTAAAACTGGGAGGTGAGACCATGCATAGGCAAGGCTGGGAGATGAGGCCAGGAGGTAAGAATGGGCAGAGGCAAGGTCGGGAAGCGAGGCTGGGAAGTAAGGCCAGGTGGAGGCAAGGCCGGGGAGCAATACCGGGCAAGGCTGGCAGTGGGAGAATGAGGACTGACAGCGAGAGTGGAAGCGCTGTGGGAAAAGTCATGTGAGCAGGCAGGCCACAGAAGAGAAAGTCTGTGGCAAGCAACATTAAAGTGAAACTGGTAATGTTAAATGGATATATTGACACTATATTAACAATGTTAAAGTGAAAATAGCGTTATGCGAGTCAACGCTAATCAAGGACTTACTGTACAGAGAAAGCAGAAAACCAAAGTACAATGTCAGTGCAGCTGATGTGTACTTTTCCTGGGATTTTACAATTGACATTGGCAAGGAGTGCAGGATACTAGCATTTCGTCATGTTACGAACTTCAACCTTAATTTGGGATATGTTGAGACCTGTCCTTGCCGTCCTAGGAGGAATTTTGAGGACTTGCACTCTTAGGTTGAGGTCAATGCTTTGCAACTTTAAACACTGAAGCAACGCATCCTCCTACACACAATGTAAAATTGAAAATAGTCTAAAAATTGTCCATACTAAGCTTTTGATGTTTTGACATTTTTGGTTCCTTGGCATTGCACTATTGCTTGTTTCTGAGAATCAAATGTTTATTTGTTGCCTTATGTTTGGTTTCAACTTCACCATTGCACCCCACTATTCAAAGTCCTTTGTCTAACACAGGCTGTTCTGTCTGCCACCTGGGCATTAGCGGTCTGTCTCATCCCAAAATAAAATGCTCACCTTCAAACTTTGATGTCAACAGGAAGCGCAGGTGCCATTTGAAGATTATGCCCAGGTAATCTTGACTTCTGTACTTTCAGTATGTGATGCAAATCATGCTGAAGTGATTCTGTTGAAATAATGCTGTAGTTCATTCTCTTTGATGAGTTCCAACCAGCCACAGCTCCAAGTGTGTCAATCCTTGCCTTGAGACCTGGGTAAACTTAGAAAACCTGAGTTGGTAATTGTTCTCAATTTCTAGACTTACGTCTCCATATGTCTCTATAGTCTTTGAAAGCAGTAGAACATTAAATCAGAACTCATTTTAATTTTAAAAGGCAAAATGAATTTACAAAAGACTAATAAGCATTAATAAGTAACTGCCATATTTAAAAGACTCCTGACTACACAGGATTACTTCGGATACATAGCACAGAAACAGGCCATTCAGCCTAACCAATCTATGCTGGTGTTTATCCTCCACTCGACCACTTCCCATCTTTCATTAACTAGACCTACAATTGTAACGATTTATTTCATTCTCCCTCAAATGCTAGTCTAGCTTCCCCTTAAATGAATCCATACTATTCACCAAGTACTCCCTGTGATAGTGAATTCCACATTCTCTTTAGTTCTGAAGAGGAGTCATACGGGCTCGGGGCGTTGGCTCTGTCTTTCTCTCCACAGATGCTGTCGGACCTGCTCAGTTTTTCCAGCAATTTTTGTTTTTGTTTCAGATTTCCAGCATCCGCAGTATTTTGCTTTTATCCACATTCTTACAGCTTCTTACAGTAAAAAAACTTTCTTCGGAATTCCCCATTGTATTCTTGGTGACTATCTTGTGCTAATGGCCTCTAGTTATGCTCTTCCCCGCAGCAGGAAGTATTTTCGCTGGAACCACTCTATCAAAACTTTTCATAATTTTGAAGACCTTTATTAGGTCACCCCTCAGCCTTCTATTTTGAACAGAAAGGAGACCCCTCCTGTCAATCCTTTCCTGATATGTATACCCACGTATTTCTGGTATTGTCCTTGTAAATCTTCCTTGCATTCTCTCCCTTTTTATACCCTTTTTATAATACGGTGACTAAAACTGCACGCAGTACTCTAAATGTCATCTAACCAAGGCTCAATACGTGTTTAATGTAACTTCCCTACTTTTTAATTCTATCCCTCCAGAAATAAAGCCTAGTGCTTGGTTTACTTATTTTTAAATAGCTTTTCTATCCTGTGGCGCAGCTTTTGGTGATCACCGCTGTTATTTTGTGATGCATGTAGTGTCTCAAAACCAGCAACCTTGAGACTGAGGCCAGATTTCCGATCTTGCTGGGGTAGAGGGATCTAGAAGTAGAGATTTAAAATTTGCTAATGGTGAATGCAGATTTTCATACCATAAGCACAAATAAAATAATGTGGTTCATTTCAACTTATATAGGACTTTTGATATTTAAGAGAGCTGTGCAGAAATCTGCTTTCTTGATTAAAAAAGGGACACAGAAGAACTGGAGCAAATGCATAAAGAATTTGCAAGCATAGTATCCGAATTGAAAAGGTACAACTATTAGGAAAGACCCAACAGGCTTTGGAGTTCTCTAATCTACAAAAGAGAAGACTATAAGAGGTGACATGATAGAGGTCTTTAAAATTGTGAAGGTGTTTGATAGGGTAGATACAGAGAAGATGTTTTCACCAGGGAGGAGTCTAAAACTGATGGGAATTTGAAACTCACTACCACATGGCGTGTTTGAGATGATTAGCATAGATGTATTTAAGGGGAAGCGAGATAGGTACATGAGCATATCAGGACTCACTGGAGATAGTGCGCTGCAATATCAAGCCCCACTGTTCCGAGCCGCGACAAATGTGAAAAAGTTGGATCAAACCACCAGTTTGCCCCAGTTCTACCGAACTGTTATTTTAGGTTAACAGAATTTGAGCACCAGGTTTGTAAACTTAATAAGTAAATAATGGCTTATTGAATAAACTGTGGATGACCAGTGACAAAAGAATTATAAACTGCTAATTTCTAAAACTACAACTCAAACTTTATCCACTTCTTAAATCCCTATACATACAGACAAGGCACATAAGACACACAAAAATATGGATTTTAAGGGTGGGAAAAAACAGTTCAATAGCACCAATTCTGGAGTACAGGATTTGATGGGTTGATTTTGATCGATGTTTTCAAATTCTTTTCAGTTCTTGTTGATGACATGAGGTGATCTTCCAGCACTTTCTGTATTTAGTTCACTGGTTGAGCACTTGCCTTTCAATGTCTCTAACAGTGATTTTTCCCCTTTGCATCTTGACAGGGGTTTTCCAAGAAAGAGCAGATTATAGAGATATGAGCAGAAAAAGCCAGCTAGCTATTATTGTGGAATTACTGGAATCTTCCACACACAGGAGAAAGAGGTCTTAAGTCTTGTTCCTTTCAGGTTAGGAACTATTCTGCTGCACTGCTTCTCACACAAAAACCTGGTCACCTGGTCAGGAGCCAATTAAAATCTTGTTGCCAGGCAGCTTCCTTAGTCCAGGGCTTCTTTCTGGCACTATCTGTCTTTCATGGCACAATCTGTTCTAGGAATGCAACATTGTATATATCTCTCATCCAGTTCCAGTAGACATATCTTCAAGCTGCAGCCACTGCAATCCCAATCCACAGTCCAACAGAAAACAAAAAGATATGTTCCTTACAAGTGAGAAAGGCATAGAGGGATAGTGTGAGGCGAAGTAGTGGGAGGAGTAAAGCATAAACTCCAGCATGAATCTGTCGGGCCAAATGGACTATTTCTTTAAAGCTAACCTCTTTAACCAAGCTTTTGGCCGTCCCTCCTCATATTCTTTTATATGGTTCGGTGTAAAATTTTGTTTGATAACACTCATGTGAAGCCTTGTGATGTTTTACTATGTGAAAGGCTCTATATAAATGCAAGTTTTTGCTGTTTCTATGCTGTAAAATTCAATACAGTTATGTGTGTACTGTAGAAATTCTTCAAACTCCAAGTGGAAAAAAATATAATTCCCTATAATAAAACAAAATGGGCTGTTGTAAATTCACAAGTTTGCTTTTCTTTCCTCCATCCATCATTTATTTCAGTTTTCTGCTCCTTTAAGCTGAGCAACATATTTCCAATCAATTGCTCCTTTCCTACAGTCCTGTGTAATGCAGTGAACTTTAGAAGCCCTGTTAATATTATCTGCAATTGCACCACAGGGCTTTCTCTGTTCGCTGGTACACATAATTTGTTTTCAACCCCCTCCACACCCCCACCCTCAAAACTAACCTTTTGCTTTTATAAATTGCTTTACTAATTTGTGCAATTAATGGCAATTATGCATATCTTTGTTTTCATCACCATTTTTCTGCCTATAAGCCAGACTCGTTTGCAAAGACCCTTTGTTAAAGAAGTATGAATAATTTCAATGTTCTGCTGGGTGATTTAACTTATTACTAGTTGTAAATCAAGTCCTGTAGCAGAGGGATCTCAATATTGCACATTAGCAGCTCAGCATTAACTGAGTTACTGCCAAAAGCACACCAAATATATGGCGCAGTGTTTCTCATTTCTTCAAAACAGCAATAATGTGTGCAAATATTTATGATTATTTCTTTCAATCCACAAGACCTTTATAACTCACTGGGATTGTAAACTACATTGTTTGTAATTCTTCATTATTGTGTTCTCCAAGTTGATTTTTTAAGAAGTTTTTTGTTATTTTCAGAGTACTGGAACTACAGCAGGATTCTAGCATTCCATAATTTTATACATTGCACACGGCATCTTTGTTTTGGGAGGATGGGATACAATATGTTTTTGATAGCTATAGCAAAGTGAGCTCAGTGAATATTCCTATGGTCTATTTTTGACAGGGCCTTGGAGGAGTTTTCCCTTTTGCTCAGAGTCTGTTTGTGAGGGATGCAGAAAAGTCTTAATGGTGCATCACTTCAGCACCGGCAGCAGCTGGAATGGACTGGAGTCAAACTTTTAGATTTTAAAACACCACGATCAGTCCTAGCAACACCTGGATGCCTACAGTACAAATTGCCCAGATGCACAGTGAGTGAATGCAGTCTGCAAAATCTATATGATATGGCAAAAATGGATGAGGTTTCAGGTATCAGGAGGAGAGTCAAGGAACATTTAACTCTCTTAATTGGGCACATTACTGTTGGAGCGCAGCATACAAAACACAGACAGAACAACACAGTGAGTTGGTGCATCCTTCAGGAGGCAACATGCGAAAAAAATGGAGACAGGTGGCATAGTGATGTTGTCACTGGACTAGCATTCAAGAGACCCAGGGTAATGCTCTGGGGATCTGGTTTCAAATCCCACCATAGTAAAATTGTGAAATTTGAATTCAATAGGAGTCTGGAATTAAAAGTCTGATGACCATGAAAACATTGCTGATTGTTGTAAAAACCCATCTGGTTCACTAATGTCCTTTAGGGACATTACCTGGTCCTTACCTGGTCTGGCCTATATGTCACTCCAGACCCACAGCAATGTGCTTGAATCTTAAATGCCCTCTGAACAAGGGCAATTAAAGATGGGCAATAATTGCTAGTCTAGTGAGCGACGCCCATATCACACGAATAAAAAAAATCATTTCGTTTTAATATGTTGTAATGTTTTGTACAGGACACATATTGTGAAATTATTAAAAAAATGTTCTCAATCAACATTGTCACCAGAATCTGTTTGTATGTTGCTTTGTAATGAACTCACTCAAGGGAGCATGTAGCTGGACACAAAGGTGGCTGTCTAAGTATTCTGCCAACTTTTAACATCTGGACATTTCTAGGGGCAGAATGATCAACCTGAGGACACAGATCTAAAGTAATTGGCAAAAGCACCAGAGGTGAGATGAAGATAACATTTTTTATGCAGCAGTGGTTCTGGGATTGGATAAATACTTTGAAGGGCAAAAATTTGCAGCTATGGCAAAACTGAAGATTTGGGGGGGGCAGGTGGGGTGTCAACTCTTTCGAGTTATTAGCAGTCACAGATTGCAACTCTTTCGAGTACAATCACAGTTCTTGGTTTTCCGGGAGTGGGAAACTCTTTCGAGTTATCAACAGTCACAGATTGCAACTCTTTCAAGTACAATTGCAGTTCTTGGTTTCCGGGAGTGGGACATGAACCCACAACCCTCTGATTCAAAGGTGAGGGTGCTATGGACTGAGCCACAGCTGACACCTCACTGCATGGCAATCACCTTGTTAAAGACAATTGCTAGTTAAACAGGTGATGGGCATTGATTATCCCATCTAAATAGAATAAGAAGATACAGCTGGAACACTTTGTGTGGAAGTTATTTAGAAATCAGTAGTACTGAGAAGTTATCTTGAAAATAAACTAGATTAAACCAAAAGACCAGCCTGGATTTATTCTTCTACTACAACCTCTTATTGTGAGTAACATGGTAGTAGAGGATGAACTTTAAGCTTTGCTGATTGATTGCTGTGTATTAAGACTTCTGTCTCAGTCCTCTGAGGGAAAAGAAGTGCTCTATCTTTGATAGGTTAGGAAATCAGATGATCAGTCCATGGAAGAATGTATCATGGATTTTGATAAATGGTACAGGAGACTACAGGGATTTGAACTTGAAATTCCAGTATTGGTATTTAAATTACTGGACTGTGCTCGCATTGATAGCCTTTTAGTACTAACATGGGTTCAATTCTGGGGAAAAGAACTTCTCCTAGATCAAATAGCTGCTGCCTTGAAAATTTCTGGGGAAACAGTTGTTCCCTGCCACTTCCTTAGCAAATGCAAACAACTACGCTGTGAAACAAAGGATAGAGGATTCAATGGTGGCTGAATTTTGGGGTCGACTAAATATTAGATGAAGATTCCAATACAAAGATATGGTTAATGACGAGAGGTCTGAAAATTGTCGTAACCTGAGCCAATTTGAGAGTTGAGACAAAGTGTCTGGGACGGTGACCGTAGGCGTTTAAATCTAAAAAAATGCATGGGGTATGGTTAATCGGTATTTTCGGTGTGATTCCCAGTATCACTATGCGATGAACTGCCCACAGTGAAGGAACTGTGTTTTTGAAGTGACCCACGAGACCGATTCATCTGAAACTGAAAATGATAGCGACTGCCATCATGGAATTGTATTGATCAGAGTATGAATCCGGTGATGAGTATCTTGATCGTAGATTCCTTCAACTGTGCAGTTCTGGACAGTGGTTGCACTTTTACGTTGTGTGGCATGGACTGGCTTGACTGCTATCTGGAGTGTCTTGATAAGGCAGACCAACGGAAGGTCAAGGAGTATGAAAGCTCTACCTGCTTCAGGTTCAGAGATGACAATACATTAACATCCAAATGGGTGGTCCTCCCATGTAAGATAGCAGGAATCAATCTGTTTATCAGTACTGATGTGATTTCCAGTGAGATACCACTATTGTTGAGCCGATTTGCAATGTAGGCTCAGATGACGCTAGATATGAAGAATGATAGAGCAGTCATGTTTGGGGGAAAAAATGTGGATCTACATTTTGCTCAGTCAGGCCATTACTGCTTGCCACTAAGGAAGTCAGAGATTTCTCATTAAAAAGTTCATAAAGTTTTGTTAACTGCTGAGAATAAGAATTTGGTGGACAAAAAGATCATTTAGAAATTACATAGACAGTTTGCACATCTGGTGCCACAGACGCTGAAGACGGGACGACGCTTCAAGATGTGGGTGTGGTCGATAAAGGATATGATGACCCTATTGAACCAATCACTACTTAGTGTGAAATTTGCCTTAAATATCGCAAGACACCACCGCGTCATGTTGTGAGCTTACCACTAGCCAGGGAGTTTAATGATGCAGTGGCAATGAACTTGAAATTTTGGGACAAGGATAGGGATTTTTTTTTTTTACTACACTTCTTGGATATGGATACCAGATTTAGCCTATCCACCATGGTACACAGAAAAGACAAAAGGACCATTGTGGATAAGATCATGGAGAAATGATTAGGAACACCAACGAAGTTCCTCACAGATAATGATGGGGAATTTGCCAATGTTTAAAATTTTCGCACATACCTCAAAATTCATCATCATAGTTATGCACACTGCAGCTGAGAGCCCTTTTTAGTAATGGTCTTTGCGAAAGAAACCATGCAGTAACAGATGACATGTTACATAAAATATTGGCTGATCAACCAAATTGTAAATTACAAACGGCACTAGCATAGGTGGTGCACATGAAGAGCCCTGCAAATGGTTGGGGGGATACAGTCTGTACCAGTTGGTGTACAGAAGAAATCTGAAGTTGCTGTCAGTGTGCTCCCCCTGCTCTAGAAGGGACTAGCATTAGCTCCATCTTTTCTGCTCATCTGAATGCTTTACATGCAGGCAGAAAAGCTTTCATTAAAGCTGAGGTTTCAGAAAATTCAGCGAGTCCTAAGGTACCACATAAGACCATTGGGAATACAGTTAAGACAAGGAGAAAGAGTGTCAAGGTAATAGGGAGTGATGGGAAAGCAATAATTGTGCAACACGGCAATCAAACTATTAGGGTACGTTCTTCATGGTTAATTGGTACTGACTATACCTTTACAGGTTCTGAACAGGACATAGAACACAAGGAGGCACCATACACTTCACATACACATACACTGGGTAGTTATGAGGAGCAGATGATGGCAGCTACAGGGATGACTGACTATGAACAAAGTAATAGGGGAACAGGACAATGCTATTCATCTAAAATGGCAACTTCCGAAGTAGGAACAAAGGTAACATACATGCCAGAAGGAACTAATTTGTGAAGGGATGCCACTATCATAAGGAGAGCAGGAAAGGCCACTGGTAAATACAAACATTGGCTAAATGGGCAGGATGAAGGACAAGAGACAAGACCTATCAATTGGCAAACCGAGGTAAAGATGTGGAAACCCAGAAAGCGCAGTATGAGTTCTGACAGTGGACCAGAAAGTGGTTGCGACCCTAGAAAAAAATCACGGACTTGCGAACAGAGTTCTGTTCGCACGGGAGAATGTTCATATAGTAGCAGTCCAGAAAGGGCGATGAATGTGAGTAGAGGCTGTATCTTAACAAGGAGGACTAAAGAGCAAGCTAGCAATCTCAGTAGAAGTCCTTATGACAAAGATTCTAGTAGCTGTTAATAAATTGGAAAATAAGCTGATAAAGGAAGCCAAACGGAAAGAGTTAGAAAATTGGAAGGAATTTGGGGTATATTCTGAAATATCTGACAGAGGACAGCCAGTTTATCTCTCAGATGGATCTGGATGGCACATAAGGCCAAATTGAGATTAGTAGCCTGAGGTTTTGAAGAGAGACTAGGAGATCAGGGTGTCAGAGTGGACTCCTACTGCAGGGAAAGTGAGTTTGAGGATTTTTATTTCAGCTATTTTGGCATCCTATTCGTGGGAGTGCAAATCAATTGACATAAAGGCTGCGTTTTTACAGGGGGAGAAGTTTCAAAGGGAAGGTTTTTTTTTAAACCACCCAAAGAAGCTGGGGATATAGAAGAAAAGCTATGGAAATTGAACAAGTGTGTTTATGGATTGAATGATGCATCAAGAGTTTGGTATTTTTCCGTGAGATCTGTCCTATTGAAAACAGGTTGCATTCAGTTAAAGGCAGACCCCACGATATTTTACTAGTACCATAAGGAGAAACTAGCTGGAATCTTTATCATGCATGTTGATGATTTCCTATGGGGAGGCTCTGTAGAATTTGAACAATGGGTAATCGAAGATAAAGGAGTTCCAGGTCGGAAGTCAGGTTTCAGGGCCTTTTAAATACATAGGTTTAGACATTAAGCAGAGCAAGTTAGGAGTGACATTGAATCAACAATTTTATCTAGAAAATGTTAATCATATCCCAATAACTCGGGTTAGATCCTCACAAAAAGAGGATCCTGCTACCAAGGAAAAAACGGAACAGTTGAGAAGTTTGATTGGACAGTTAAACTGGTTGTGCACTCAGGCTAGGCCTGACGCTAGTTATGACGTGTTGGAGCTGAGCACTATGATGAAACATGCTACAGTTAAGCAAATGCTAAGAGTAAATAAAACACTAAATTAAAAAATTAAATTTAGAGATGTGTGCTCCAATTTCCAGTCTTGGGTGATTCCAAAGGTATGAGGTTGGTCATTTTTAGTGATGCTTCACATACCAATCTTCCAGATGGGTACTCCAGCACAGCAGTGTTTATCATATTTTTGGTGGGAAAGAATGATAACTGTTGCCCATTGGCTTGGGAGGCCAAAGAAAATAAAAAGAGTAGTGAGAAGCATCTTAGCTGCTGAAATGCTGGCCTTGGTAGAAGCATTAGATATTGGGGGTTTACTTATCCAATATACTGACCCAAATATTTATATATGGGGCAATGTGAGAAAAGTTTGCCCGTAGAATGTTATGTTAATAACCGGTCTGTTTGGGACAATGTTCATTCCACAAAGTGTCACTGAAGAAAGGCTAAGAATAGACCTAGCCAGCATAAAAGTAATGTTAGAGAGAAGAGAGATCTCTAAGATGTAATGGGTTGACACAAGTCGCCAACTATCAGACTGTTTTACAAAAAGTGCCTGCTCTAAGAAATTATTAAATATATTGGAAGAGGGTGTCTTATGCTATAATGGTGCAATGAAAAAAAAACTTTCGTTTCATAATCATTTATATGGCCAACATTTTCTCCCCCACGCACCACCCACCCCCACCCCCCCCCCAACCTGTGTCGGGGGAGGTGGGGGAAAGAGTGCAGGCGTAGGGGGAGTGCAGGCACAGGCGGGTGGCCCTCCAATCAGCGCCCCCAGTTGGGGGCGTGCTGCCATTTTATGTGGGTGGGCCAATTAAGGCCCACCCAGTCTGACGTTCGCCAGGAAGGGCTATGCACTCCCTGTGCAGGTGGGGGGATTCCCTCAGGCGGGAGTGCGTTTTTTCATGCATGCACACAAAAGAGATGAGAGGCAGAGAATCACAGAATTGCTACAGTGTAGGAGGAGGCCATTCAGCCCATATTGTCTGCACCGGCTCTCCAAATGACCATTATGACTCAGTGCCATTCTCCTGCTTTTTTCCCTCTAACTCTGCACATTGTTTCTATTTAAATAATACTGCCCTCTTGAATGCCTCGATTGAACCTACCTCCACCACACTTCCAGACAGTGTATTCCAGACTCAAACCACTCACTGTGGAAAAAGTTTTTCCTCACATTGCATTTACTACTTTTGCAAATCAATTTAAATCTGTGCCCTCTCGTTCCTGATCCTTTTACAAGTGGGAACATTTTCTCCCTATCTACTCTGTCCAGCCCCTTCATGATTTTGAACACCTCTATCAAATCTCCTATTAGCCTTCTCCTCTCCTAGGGGGACAGTCCCAACCTCTCCAATCGATCTTTATAACTGAAGTTTCTCATCCCTGGAACCATTCTTGTAAACCTCTTCTGCACACTCTCCAATGTGTTCACGGGTTTCTGCTGTGAATAGCACATGGACGAGGCGCTTGCGCTTTATCCGTGCGGAATCGATATCAAGAGATTTCGGAAGCACAATTTTTGTTTCTTGGAGCTGCTGGTGATTGTTTGTCTCGGCGCTCCAAAAAAAAACAAAGAAAAAAAAACAATCCTGCCTAAAGTATAGTGCCCAGAACTCTACACAATACTCCAGCTGAGATCTAACTAGTGTCCTATATAAGTTCAGCATAACCTCCTTGGTCTTGTACTCTATGCCCCTTTTAATAAAGCCTAGGATACAGTATACTTTAAGTGCTCTCTCCACCTGTCCTGCCACCTTTAATGACTTATGCACCTATTCACCCAGGTCTCTCTACTCCTGCAAATCCTTTAGAGTTGTACTCCTTATTTTATATTGTCTCTCCAGGGGGAATACACTCTGAAATTGTTGAACCCAGAAGGCTGTAAATGCCCAGTCTAAAGATGAGATAGTGTTCCTCGAGCTTGTGTTGAACTTCATTGGAATACTGCAGCAGGCCAAGGGCAGAAAGTGACAGAGTGGGGACACGGTGAATAATTAAAATGGCAGGTCACTGGAAGCTCGGGGTCATGCTTTTGGCCTAACTGGAGGTGTTCTGCAAAGCAGTCACTCAATATGCATTTTATCTCCGCAGCGTAGTGGACACCGCATTTTGTGCAGCAAATACAGTGTACTAAATTATAAGTAGTACATGTAAATCACTAGTTCACCTGGAAGGAATGTTTGAAGAAGTCTTGAACAGTGAGGAGGGAGGAGGCGAAAGGGCATATGTTGCATCTTCTGCACTTGAATGGAAAGCTGTTGTGGGAAGGGAATAGGATGATAGAGGAATGGACCAGGATATCATGGAGGGAATGGTCCCGTCGGAATATAGAAAAGGGGGAGGAGGGGATGATGTGTTTGGTAGTTGAAATTTTACACTGTCTTTTGGATACACTTATGATCACTGATACTTTGTGATAGTCAATGCCACTTTGATTGCAGCACTGAGCCCTTCATGTAGTTCGCGCTATTATAATCCACTCTCAGCCTTTCTCTTCAGAACATCCACTTAACTTATAATCAGAGTCCTCAGCTCCACATCACCATTCATCTCTTCCAGCACTTCTTTATAAAAAAATTTATCTTTGTACGCAAAGGAACAAAGACTCAAGGAACTCTTATTTTGCAGCCTCTCTCCCCCTTCACTTCCACCAGACTGTTATAACCTCACTCTGTGAGTTTTCATCCTCCCCTCTGACTTTGACAGTAACTTCCTCTTGGTGATTGGACAATCTTTTTCTTTGCCCTACCTTTTATCCTATGCCAATACCCAAAGGAGTTTGCAATGCTTTCACAACCCGTGCTTCCAGATGGCACCACGGCTCTTTCCATAATTGGTGCTTTAGTTTCTGTTCCTGTAATAAATATCGAGATAGTTGCTGTCACCATCTGCAAATAAATTGCAGCATAATTATTATGCTCCACCATTTGAGACTGTTCCAGAAATTATGGCCGCGATGTTGGGTGAGACCCAAAAACAGGCCTGAGTATTGCAATTTGTGATTAATCTACGTTTGTGGCTTCCAGGTAGCACGCAAACTTTGTGCACCCACTCATCTAAATGATTGTGGTGTGCAGTCAACACTAAATACACTGAGTGGCTGCATAAAATCATGAGAGGCTATCACAAGTTTGAGCCAAACTGTACTACTTAAATTCAGCCTGCATATCTTAAAGGGGAGGTGCAATTTGGCTGGAGCATTGGAACACAGAAGCAGGAGCAGGCTGTTTAGCCTCTCGAGCTTGTTCTGCAGCACTGAGAATCATTGTAGAAGTAAGTCTAGCCAAGGAAATCCACAAGAACAGCACAGTTTGGAAGAGCACGAAGATTTTACAACACTGTACTGGAGACCTTGGTACAGGAGCTGGAGAGTCAGAGAGATATCTATCTACAGGGGGCCAGGAGGTCCTTCAGATAAACTTTATGAAAGTAGTGAGGCCAGATAACCGTAACAGTTAATGCCAGGAGTCTAAGCTTCAAGAACCTGGATATAGTACTGCAAGAAACTCAATGACCTCACACAAGTGGCCAACGTTAGTAAATGCAACTTCAAAAACCATATCCCACAAACTGCACCACCAGCTCGAATACTGTGCAATTTACCACATCCCTATCACTCACTTGCCAATAATCACAACTCATACCTGACATTCATAGCTGCTTCTCACCTTCATACCCACATCTTACAGCTTGCTCCCACTACCAGCTATTCAACCGTGATAGTCACATCGCTCAAAGACATTTCACCACATTCACTGACACACTTTCTCTCTCTCTTGCAGGACAAGGAAGCATCAATATCTAATCAGTGGAAGAACAGGCATAGCTGCATATATTTAAAACATGGGGGAGATGATGGTTGCCATCATTGAGATGGCCATGACAGGCCATGGGCAGTGGTGGTGCTGAAAGCACACTCATACCTTCCAATGTAAGCCTCCCCAGTGAAGTGCTCATATGAGTTCTCTACAGTAGCACCCATGTGTGACCTTGTCCTCTGGGGAGCTGGCACCTGCCCAGACTGCAGTTTACTTATGCCCAGTGTTTCACTACGTGCAGATCCCACTTCTAACCTATCTAAAGTACATAATGGGCAGGATTTTACGTCCTGCGGGCGGGCATGCGCCCAACCTTATTGGGCGTAAAACCGCATAAGATGATGTCGGGCAAGCATCCCAACGTCATCACTCGCTCGTGCGATATTTCACTCGGTGGGCGCAGGCAAAAGTCAGAAGCTTGTCCACCAACAATTAAGAGGGCAATTAAGCCCATTAATAGCATAATTGTCTCCAATTTCTCGTGGCCCATCCAACCTTACGGTTGGCAGACGGCTGAATCAGCCAAGCAGCCTTTACATTTTTCGTCAAACCTCATCCAAGAGCGTGATGAAATCTCCATTATGAAATAAAATAGAATTAAATATCTGTGGGAAGCATTTTTGAGGTATATTTTCAGATGCTTGACTGTGATGCATGGACATTTTTTTGCAGCTTTTTAAACCTTTATTTCATCATTTGAATGTCTGCATCTCCCTGAGGCAGCTGTCTGTCTTCAGGGAGCTCTCTCGCAGCGCTCACTCACGCCCGCCGTGACATCATCCTCCCGCCCCCGCCCTGGCAACGCTGAGCTTTTCAGCGCGTGTTTCACACTGGCTGGCCATTAATTGGCCAGCCAGCATGAAATCGCAGTCAGGGGCCAATTACGGTCGGCGGTCTGTTGCCCAGCCGCTCCCAGGCCCGCCAATCGCGCACCTGGTAACTGCAAATGTCAACCAGCCAGCCATATAGCTGGTAGAAAGGGCTATAGCTTCATGATGCAGCATACAGGAAACCATGACAAAACGGACACAAACTTGATTAAGTACTTAAAGGCCTCTCCAGAGCATTCCAGGCAGCAGAAGTGTTGCTTAAGCACCCCAATGATCTACTGGATCACATTTCATGGCAGCGTGGCTTTTGTTGTATGCATGCCAACTACGTGTGCATGGGTTGTACACCAGAGTCATTAGCCATGCGGTCAATGGAGAACACTTGGTGCCCAGCAGATTTGCCTATTTTGCACACCTTCGGTGCCACCCCCTGTGTGTGTTCTACTGCCCTCACCAAAATGGAGCCTGGCACAGCTACCAGGAGAAATGTTCATGCACTGTCACTGATGCTATCTTGGAGGTGAAACAGCACCTGTAGCACCGAAAAACCAGGCTCTACACGAGCAAATTTTGCGGTCTGTATCTCTTATCATCCATCAATTCTCATTTTCTCACCCACTGTAGTCACTGAGATCAAATAATATTTTAATATTTCATTCACAAAATAAGCCGTTACATCATTCAAACACACCATGACTATGGTACAAATGTCTGAAGTAAAATTAAGTACCAATACAGATATTTATATGGCTATCATTTGAAAAGTTTACTGGGCTATTTTTTTGTTTTAGAGAGTTACAGCCAGGATTGTTCTGCTTTGAAAAATCCTCTCACTCGAACTGCCACAGTGCAATATCCATACAGCAACATTGTCTGCTGTATATTTGAATAATATCTACACTCTTCACTTCTCTATCCAAAGGTAATTATTCACCAAACCACAGCTAAGTTACTACAGGGCAGGGTGAGGAGGCAGGCTGTATCAACCTCATCCAGAACCGGAATTGAACCCCATGTTATTGGCACTAATCTGATCCACACACTAGCCAACTAAGCTAACTGGTCCACCGATATCCACCAATTATGAAATGTTGAATCATCCTTTTGTTTAAAGTTAGGATAAAAATGAAGTAGGATTACGTATCATCAGCAGCATGATAATAAAGTAATTGTTCTCACCTCATATAAAATAAGGGTAGGTTTTATGATTTCATCCTGCTGCTGCAGTGATTCACCAAGTATTTTTAAACTGCATGTGTGCGTTCAAGACTTAGTAGCTGATTTTCCAATTCAGTGTTGGCAAACTAGCTGAGATCAAGCTGCAGACCCAAAGGCTATAGGGGAGCCTTTTGGGGATGAGGACAGACATACAAGTGCTGTAAAGAGGATGAAACAGCAGCCGGCCTGTAGAGCAGGAGACGATTGGCAGGCTACTACAGTGAAAGCCTGGACAGAGGACTAAAAATTGGTTTACACCATTCTTTGGGTGCAGGGGTCAGGATTCATGACCTGCCTGTACCCATTGCCATGGATGTGGGCAACATGCAAATTTGGTGCCGCCGCCTCCTTTACCTGACTGTAGCATTGCGCTCTAAGCAGGGCTCACACTGCCGGCTGCCTGACTGCTTGGCTCGAGGCCGAGCAGTATTCACACATCTCGTGGTCCAACCAGCCTAATTCTCAAGAGTTGCTGGTGGCTGCCTGTATTGACACTGGCAGAAAATAGGAACTGCACAAATGCAGAACCATGGAAGAGAGAGAGCGAGCTTCAGGGATGCAACACTGGAGGCCTAAGTGCAGTGCTGGAGATGGATAGGAGATGAGATGCCATGTTTCCACAGGGGACCAAGAGGTCCTCAAGAACCACCTGCCAAAGGCATTGGACCAGGAGGCCAATTCCTGGAGTGTGGCCCTGAGCACCTGGAAGCAGTGCCACAACAAGTGTAATGAGCTCACGCAGGTGGTCAAAGTTAATGAATGCATCTTCACATGACACCTCCTACCTACCGTTCCAGCAACCTCTCGCACTGTCCAGTGAAACTCCATCCCCTTCACTTTCCCATCAGTCTTTGGCATTCCGGACTCGTGCTCTGACATCTAGATTACGCACCTCATTCTCACAAATACAGTCTAATGGTGTCACCTCGCACCCAGCTTCTGCTGCCTCTGCATACCCACAACTATTCAGCTGTGGCAGGCACCTCATCCAAACACAATCGCTCACTTTTTTTCCTCTCTTACAGGACAAGGTGGGGCATAATAGAATGGAGCAGAGCAAAACTGGGAGGAGACAAGCTTGCATCACCTGACCCCTATGCAGGAGACGGCTGTCAGCATCATGGGGCCACCTGCACAGAGCCTGTGGTACTAACATCACTGAGAACACTGAGGATGATGGTATGTTCCAGACTCATGCCCCTTCTCAACTCCCAGCTCACCAGCACTCTGCTGGTTGGCATAATGAGCTAACTGCAGATAATGTGACTACAGACCTCTTGCTTTGCAACACATGCCCCTTCCCTCACTTCCACCTTCCCCTTACTGATTTCCTGCATTCAGATACCCAAGAACTGCAGCCTGTCCAACTACAGCATACCCAGGAAGAGGAAAGAGCAACAGCATAGCACTAATGAAGGGATCCCATCATTTGATCTGACACTCGTAGCCACCAGCTCAGGTACAGGCACTGCACATACCTTGGAGGCTAGTATAGAGTTGGAATCTGCACATAAAACACCGAGCGTAAATGGACTGCAGCCAGGCCAGAGGGAAAGGATAGTTTGTGTGCCTGCTCACCAGAAGACAAGGTTGCAGAGGAGTTCTGTGACAGGGAAGTCAGATGAGAACCTTGATGGGACGGTATACCCCAGGAAGCTGACAAGAATGCACAGTGAGATGCTGGGTGCATTGATTGGCCTGCCAGATAGCCTCGTGTCACTATCAAGGAGCATGGAGAAGTCCGACTCCAATTTGGCAGAGGGTATCATGCAGTGTTTTCCCTTTCCCTAGCCTCTGTTCCATCTCCTCGTTGTGTTGCCGGCCCAAGAGGCATTGCACCTGCAGCCTCCATACCTATTGCTGCCTTTGTGTGGACAACTCACCAAATCTTCTGTCCTCCCTGTGAGGAAGCAGCGACATTACCTGCTAAATCCAGCAGCTCACTGCAACATATCCAAAATCACTCCACAGTAATTCCAGAGACTGCGCAATAGCAGGACCACTCGCCTCCAGACCTCATTATATGCTAGGTTGAAACATAAGTTGAAAAGTTCAATTCCAGTGCTGAGATGAGAGTGACTACTTTGACATCAAGGCAGCATTTGGCCAAGTGTAGCATCAAGGGCCCCAAGTGAAATTGAAGTCAATGGCAAACAAGGGAACACTCTCTGTTGATTGGAGTCTTACCTAGCACAAAGGAAAGCTGTGGTTGTTGCAGGCCAATCATCTCCAGCCCCAGGACATTGCTGCAGGAGTTCCTCAGGGTGGTGGCCTGGCACAACTATCTTCAGCTGCTGCATCAATGACCTTCCCTCCATCATAAGGTCAAAATAGGGATTATTGCCGTTGATTGCACAATGTTTAGTCCGATTCAAAACTCCTCAGATACTGAAGCAGTCTGTGCCTGCCATGCAGCAAGACCTGGATAATATTCAGGCTTGGGCTGATAAGTGGCAAGTAACATTTGCACCACACAAATTTCAGGCAATGACCATCTCCAACTAGAGAGAATCTCACCATCTCCCTCTTGACAATCAATAGCATCACCATCACTGATTCCCTCACTATCAACATCCTGGGGGTTACTGGTGACCAGAAACTTAACTGGAACAGCCATAAAAATACTGTGGCTTTAAGAGCAGGACAGAGGCTGTAATTTTGTGTCAAATAACTCACCTTCTTACTTCCCAAAGCCTGTCCACCATCTACAAGGCACAAATCAGGAGAGTGATGGAATACTCTCCACTTGCCTGGATGTGTACAACTCCAGCAACACTCAATGTTTGATAATATGCAAGACAAAGCAGCCCACTCGATCAGCACCCTGTTCATCTCTTTAAACATTCACTCCCTCCACAACCGACCGTGGCTGCGGTGTATACCATCTACAAGATGCACTGCAGCACCTCGCCAAGGCTCCTTTGACAGCACCTTCCAAATTCGTGACCTCTATCATCCAGAAGGACCAGATGCATGGAACACCACCACCTGCTAGCTTCTCTTCAACTCGCACACCATCCTGACTTGGAACTGTATCAACATTCTTTCACTGTTGTTGGGTCAAAATCCTGGAACTCCTTCCCAACAGCACTGTAGGTGTACCTGTACCAGATGCATTGCAGCAGTTCAAGAACCCAGCTCACCACCACCTTCTCAAGGACAATTAGGGATGAGGAATAAATGTTGGTATCAGCAGTGATGCTCACATCCCAGGAATAAATAGAAAATCATGAACTATGGTAATCATGGATGGATGCTGCTACTGTTGCAGTATGCCAAGCTTCTTTCATACGAACATAAGAATTAGGAGCAGGAGTAAGCCATTCAGCCCCTCGAGTCTGCTCCGCCATTCGATAAGGACATGGCTGACCTGATTGTAAGCTCAACTCCACATTCCTGCCTACCCCGATAATCTTTCACCCCCTTGCTTATATCAAGAATCTATCTACTTCTGCCCTAAAAAATGTTCAAAGACTCTGCTTCTACTACCTTTTGAGGAAAAAAGTTCCAAAGACACTCAACCTTCTGAGAGACAAAAAATTATCTCCATCTGTCTTAAATGGGCACCCCCTTATTTTTAAACCGTGGCCCCTAGTTCTAGACTCTCCTACAAGAGGAAACGTCTTCTCCATATCCACCCTGTCAAGACCCCCCAGGATCTTATATGTTTCAGTCAAGTCGCCTCTTACTCTTCTAAACTCTAGCGGATACAAGCCTAGCCTATTCAACCTTTCCTCATAAGACAACCCGCCCATTCCTGATATTAGTCTAGTAAACCTTCTTTGAATAGCTTCCGGCACATTTACATCCTTCCTCAAATAAGGAGACCGATACTGCATACAGTAGACCAATACAGTACCACTTTCTTTCAGTACCACTCATTTTGCAACATGTCTGACTGTCAATGTTAAATGCTTTATAATGCCACATAGGCCTGTTTCCTGCTGCTGCTGATCCCAGCGCTCCTGCCACAACTACCAGACAAATTTATTTAATACCTAAGCTGTAGGCTTCTGACCATATGCTACCAACAGGGTGAGGTAGCTGGTTCACCACCTGTATGCCCTGGCAGCAGGATAGTGGTGTCTTCTGCAGCCCCTTCTGCCTTGGTCCACCTCTTGGCCCTATGCCCCTTGTGCCTTCGCCTGTCCTCCCAAAGATGGCTCCACTGGAGGCTGAATGTGCACTCCTGGCCTCCTCCGCCTTCTAGCCCTCCCTTCCTCCTCAGAGGAGCTGCCTCCAGTGCACAATTCAGCTCCCATTCCCAGGCTAAGGAAAGGCTTCCTGAAACCTGCAGGCCCTGAAAAGATTACTCACTGCAGAGTGCTGACCTGAAGGTGAAGAATCACAGAATCTCACAGTGCAGAAGAAGCCCTTCGGCCCATTGAGTCTGCACCGACACTGACCTACCTACCTAATCCCATTTACCAGCCCTTGGCCCATAGCCTTGAATGTTATGACGTGCCAAATGCTCATCCAGGTACTTTTTAAAGGATGTGAGGCAACCCGCCTCCACCACCTTCCCAGGCAGTGCATTCCAGACCGTCACCACCGTCTGGGTAAAAACGTTTTTCCTCACATCCCCCCTAAACCTCCTGCCCCTCACCTTGAACTTATGTCCCCTCATGACTGACCCTTCAACTAAGGGGAACAGCTGCTCCCTATCCACCCTGTCCATGCCCCTCATAATCTTGTACACATCAATCAGGTCGCCCCTCAGTCTTCTCTGCTCCAATGAAAACAACCCAAGTCTATCCAACCTCTCTTTATAAATTAAATGTTTCATCGCAGGCAACATCCTGGTGAATCTCCTCTGCACCCCCTCCAGTGCAATCACATCCTTCCTATAATGTGGTGACCAGAACTGCACACAGTACTCCAGCTGTGGCTTCACCAAGGTTCTGTACAACTCCAACATGACCTCCCTACTTTTGTAACCTATGCCTCGATTGATAAAGGCAAGTGTCTCATATGCCTTTTTCACCACCCCACTAACATGCCCCTCTGCCTTCAGAGATCTATAGACACACACGCCAAGGTCCCTTTGTTCCTCAGAACTTCCTAGTGTTATGCCATTCATTGAATACTTCCTTATCAAATTACTCCTTCCAAATTGTGTCACCTCACACTTTTCAGGGTTAAATTCCATCAGCCATTTATCTGCCCATTTGACCATCCCGTCTATATCATCCTGTAGCCCAAGACACTCAACATCAATGTTAACCACCCGGCCAATCTTTGTGTCATCCGCAAACTTACTAATCCTACCCCCCACATAGTCATCTGTGTCGTTTATATAAATGACAAATAATAGGGGACCGAGCACAGATCCCTGTGGTATGCCACTAGACACTGACTTACAGTCACTAAAGCATCCTTCTGTCATCACCCTCTGTCTCCTACAATTTTGAATCCACCTTATCAAATTACCTGTATCCCATGTGCATTTGCCTTCTTTATAAGTCTCCCATGTGGGACCTTGTCAAAGGCTTTGCTGAAATCCATATAAACTACATCAACTGCACTACCCTCATTTACACACCTGGTCACCTCCTCAAAAAATTCAATGAAATTTGTTAGGCATGACCTCCCTCTGACAAAGCTATGCTGACTATCCCTGATCAAACCTTGCCTCTCCAAGTGGAGATAGATTCTTTCCTTCAGAATTTTCTCCAATAGTTTCCCTACCACTGACTCACTGGCCTGTAGTTCCCTGGCTTATCTCTACAACCCTTCTTAAATAGCGGAACCACATTAGCTATTCTCCAGTCCTCTGGCACCTCCCCCGTGGCCAGAGAGGAATTAAAAATTTGGGTCAGAGCCCCTGCAATCTCCTCCCTTGCCTCCCTCAGCCAGTCTGGGACACAAATCACCAGACCTGGAGACTTGTCCACTTTTAAGCCTGCCAGCACCTCCAATACCTTGTCACTCCCTATATCAATTTGCTTAAGAACCTCGCAGTCTCTCTCCCCGAGTTCGATACCTTCATCCTCATTCTCTTGGAGTCCAGACAAAGCAGCTGCGATGTGTTTTGAAGTACTGCAGATCACACAGGCAAGTTTAAATAACTTTGAAAAATAAATGCTTGACTGTCCACACTCGCGACCCCAGTGAGCCCTCTTATCCCACTTGTGGATGAGGCTTATACAAATGTCTTCTTACCCCCTGCCTGTTACGCCCGTGCGCCGACCCGAAGATTGCACGGGCGCCAAAAAATCGGCATCGATTGGAGAGTCAAGGGCCTTAAGTGGCCCGTTAATTAATGGCGGGCATGCATCGGACATCGTCACGCGCTGTCCAATGAAATATTGCGATGGCGCACGATGACGTCGGGATGCTTGCCCGACGTCACCGTGCGTCATTTTATGTGCGGACATGCGGGGCCCGCCCCTGCACGGCAACAGGAAAATTCTGCCCATTGAGTCTGTGTCATTCAAGTGGCTGGCTCTCTCTTGAGAATTGTACGATGGTTCCATTCTGACCCTCACAGGGTCTCTTTAAACAGTGAAATTTCAACAGTCAGGTGTGAGTTGTCATCAGGCCCATCTGCCCTAATTGGTCAGGAAACCCGAAAACAGGATGTTAATGTTGTGGCTCAGTTAAAGAGCCATGCAAAAACCCACTCCTCAAACTTCTGGGTTCTTGACATGCTGCCTACCTACCTTGCGATGAATGGGTCCAACATTTAAAATTCACTCCGTCAAGAGTCAGAAAATAATCCCTTTGAACATGTCTTTCACTCATTGCTATGCATGTACTTGACACAAGCACGTATCCTCCAATACCCATTTCACCCCACCCCACAACCCCAAGCAGCAGAGAGTCAAGATGCATGACTCCTTTGTTTTCCATTAGTTTATGTTTCATGGTGAAGCCAAAGTAAATTCTGTTAGCAAGTGTGTGTTCAGAACAAGTACAACAACATATATTCAGGAATGCAATTAATTGGTATGTTTTTGTCAATTTTTTAAAGGCTAACTACCTAATAAATTATTCACCACGGCATATTTAAGCACGTCCACAATATAACACTGTTGCGGTAATAAATTAATGTAAACTGGGCAGACTATACAAAAATAATAGCTTTATACTGTATGTGATTTTTTAAAAATTGTAATGACTAATGCTGAAAACTGTTCAAGCTGAACTCAACATAAGCAATTATTGTTAATTGTCCACCTAATTAACTAACTTGATGCATTCTCAGAGGGATACCTGAACCCCTGAAACATGAACAAAGACTACTGTATTTAAAAAGCATTTTGTGACTGCTGTATTGTTTTTACTGGTCTTGAGTTTAAAATAATTGCATGATTCATGGTCCAACTTGATGAACTGGCTGTGTGTAGCTTCTTGAGATATTTTCAGTGCCAGGATGAGTGGAAAGTTTTAGGTAATGAGTAAATTTCTCTACATTAGTATCGTAAGCAAACATGCAGACTTTTTGTATCTTTAATGAATGATTTGATAATCAACTAATAAATGTATCCATTTAAAATCTCCAGTTGGCCATTGTCTTTTTCAAATTGGGCTAGGTGTTGCCATTTTGTCCCCATCAAACTTTAGAAATGAAACAACCAAACAGTTTTACTTATATAGATCTTCAGAATAAAAATATGATCATACAATTTCTCACCAATTTTCTCCTAAAACATTTTGAGTGCATTGACTCTTTGCTGGGATATGGAGCAAATAAATGTCAATTGGCTACTAATACAACATTCAAGAGGTTCATTGGTTAAATTGACAGTATTAACAGACTTTTAACCATTCATGGGTTAAATTGACAGTATTAACAGACTTTTAACCATGGAGACTGAGCCTGTGATGTCCTTACATAACATTAACATATGTGCAATCCAGAGATTCCTGTTGGACGTGCACTAGTTTGAATGTCAAGTAAGGACATGACCATACTCAGCCCCATAGTCAAAAGCCTGGATAGAAGTCAGGAATGGGAATACCCACTGATCTTCCTCTTCTGTCATCCAGGGGTAGCAATTCGAGCATTTTTCTGGCTGACATCTTCTAAAACACCATAGAGCGCGTTCAAGACTGGGACCTGTATGGGCTGTGTTAGCCAGCTACTTACAGGATAAGTTCACTATGGTAAGGGATGATGCAGTGATATTTTTCCAATATCTCATTTAATAAACCCAACCCAGAAGGCTGAAATTTTGGTATTCAATTAGCTATCTCCTTAGAAATGGAATTGTTGTTTATAAAGTACACATCATAAACAATTTGTAAGATTCAATGGCCGTTAATTTCTTATAATTTCAACATGACATGGTTAAATATTCATTTTGATCAGCCAATAGTCCAGAAAGAAAGAGGACTGACCCAGTGGAACTACTGTGGTAAGCCCCTTTTCATAAGTGAGTTCCTAATTTCATCCATATCTCCAATTCTGAGATTCTGGAGTGGGATATCAATAAGTAAATATAGAGGCAGGCACACAAACAAATAATTTAGTGGTACTTGGGCACTAGTTAATTAATAATTGAATGGATGTATCATTAACAGTGAATCAATAAATTCATAGACAAGTGAACACACTGAGAAGCCAGTAAATGAATGGATTTGAGGCCAAACAATAAATAAAATAGGTTGATGTAGTAGGGGCATCAGCTTATTAATAAACTAATGAGCCATCAGTGAACTTAAAAGTTCACAGCAGGGCTTGCCAACAAATCAGTACATTAACAGAAAGAGTTTATATCTACTTTCTATCTTTGCAGTTGTTTCATGTCCTCAATCATAAACTGGATTCACTGGCTTCATTGACAGTTTGCTTTTTCCTCATATTATCATTCTCATATATTTTCCGCTATAAAAGTAAGTTTAAAAAAAGGTAAAAGGCTGTTCAGATAACAGATAAGTAGTGTTTTATGTTGTCAGGATATTTAAGTAGCTAACACTACACTAGTGAATCTCTCATAGCATTGTTTACTGTGAGACAGAGGACCCTATTATATAATAGGGATGATTACGCCATGCAGAGTATAATATAGGAGCCAATAATTTATCCTATACATATATATAATATACTATATATACATATTCAATCATACCCACAAGTTTCAAGCTGGAAATTGTTTGCATAGAATTGGTTTGCTTTTAAAAAATTCACAAATAAGTGCAGATAGTTCTAAAGTATTTTCTTTATTCAAAAACTAAATGATATTGTGGCTTGTGATTACTGATGATAATTAGGGCAGAAATGCCTTTTAGAGAAAAACAGTATTCATTGGGATAAAAAACATGCACCATCTCATTCAGGTCTTTTATGTTGTCTGTAGAACAGTTCAAACTGTTTGCACTGTGAATTTTTTCCCTTTTGACTATTTTCAATATCAGAATTCCTCCACTTCCGGTAAATTCTTTCCAGACACAATGCAAACAAATACCCTTCAGAATAGTTTTCTTCTGACCAAACTTAGTACATGTACAGGTACCATACCACCAAATCTGTTTTCATTCTGACACTGCACACAATCGAACAGAAAAGCAATGACTTTTTGGTTAAAAAACTGATCTGCAGCTTATTTACAGAGAACAATCGGGAATAATCTTGCAGTGCAATGGGATGCAATTTATAAATGTGAACAGTTGTTTGGTAGTACAGAACTTGAATATTGCTGAAAAAAGAGACATGTTGAAGCTTTCCGTCTTGCACTGATCAGGATACTTCGCAAGAATACCAAAATAAGGGAAAACAACAATTTATACTGTATGTAAAGAGAGTGCTGATTGGTTGGCAAGTGGACTCTGATTGGTAGAGGCATTGCCATGGGGAATGCAACCAGTGATGGTGACTGACAGTTAACTGCCAAGCATTGTTTGAAATTTAAACCAGGCAGCTGGACCCTGATTGGTCAAGGCATTGCCCTGAGGAATGAAGTTTCCTGTTGTGAAGTGTCCTGATAAGTGCAAGATGAAAAGCTTAGACATATCTCTTTTTTCAGTAATTATAAATGTGACTTTATTTTTACTCATCCTAATTGTACATTGTTAAAAAGGCAACAGATCTTGTTATGTTGACGATGACCCAGTCATGCAGGTCTTTGCTAATCTGTCTAGAATTGTTACTCAAAAATTTCTCTTAATCCAGCATGGTCTCCTCCAACAAAAGTTCTTGAGGCATCCTACATATATTTTCTGACACCATTTTTGACCAATTAAATTCAGACTAATTTGGAGATCTGTATAACTCATTGTTCTCATTATTGAGCTATGCCAGCAAATAGGTCAAGATGAAATAGATATAAACCATAAAAGTGTTCCATTGCATCTTTTCAAATCTAATTAGTTTCATAAATGCTACAGCTCTGTTTGCAATGTTAGTTTTCAGACAAAAACTCAAATTCAAGTGCTGCGTCAATGAGAATAAATGTTATTTAATCCTCTCGCAGGTATTCTAAGAACTTGATTATGCTTGACATTGCCTCAATTACTATGAGATTGTTAAGACCACAGACATGAACGCAGACAACATTTCAGCGGGGTTTTTTTTCTATCTATTGAAAAGCTTTAATTACACCATTTCCTTTTATAGCAAACCATTGGGTAACAGGAGAATACATCATTCAAGCACAGAAGCATGCTTCCCACAAGAGTAGCTTGTGAACAACAATTCCAACACCATTGAGTTAAAAAACACTCCTATGATGGCTGAGGTAATTCTCTAACTCTCAAGCATATTAATAAGGATGGGAGTGAGTTTCTGATTAAATAATGGATGGCAGAAATTGCTATCCTGGTTACTAGAAGCATAACTTTGGGACATTTAAACTCTTTACTTGTCAGAATTCAGAGCTAGTGCCATAAAAAGAGGGTGTGACTTCTGCAAGGATTCCATTCGCTGATGTCTCCAAGGTTTCCTTTACTGAGTCAATTGGGAAGGATCCTGCATTGGAAGATTGCCTAGAAAAATTGGAGGAAGTGAGTATTTTTTTTGTCTGATCAGGGTCAGAAATAGGGGTTCTGATCCTGATCAGAAGATTTGGGCCATTTTGCACAGGTTTACTTTCCCTAACCATTTCCCCACTACAGATGTTAGGCTGACTAGCCTATAGTTGCCTGCTTTATCCCACTCACCTTTGTTGAACCATCCTGACTTGGGAACTATATCCCCATTCTTTCACTGTTACTGTGTCAAAATGCTGGAACTCCTTTCCCAAAAGCATTGTAGGTGTACCTCATGGACTGCAGTGGTTCAAGAATGTGGCTCACCGCCACCTTCTCACGGAGCATTAGGGTTGGCATCAAATGCTGGCCTTGCCAACAATGCCCATGTCCCACAAACAAAAAAAGGACAGGGGTGTAACATTTCCAAACCTCCAGTCCTCTGACACCAGTTCCATATCTAAGGAGGATTAGAAGATTGTGGCCAGAGCCATTTTCCACCTCTACATCCCTAGGATGCATCCCATCCAGACCCTGTGATTTTTTTTCCATTTTGAATGTTGCCAACCCTCTAAGTACCTCCTCTTTACTTTTTATCCTATCCAATTGATCCATTATCACTTCCTTTACTGACATTGGCAACATCCTGTTCTTTAATGAAGGCAGATGCAAAATACTTGTTTAGTATTTCAGCCATGTCCTCTCTCTCCTCAAAACCTCCATTTTGTTCCTAATTGGCCCCATTCTTCCTTTGACTACCTGTTTAGTAATTATCTGTTGAGAAAAGACTTATGTTATGTTACCCCGTGATCTATTCTCAGACACTCTCTGCCACTCTTATCTCCTTTCTCAGTTCTCCCGCCTTTTATGTATTCAGTTTGGCTCTCTACTGAATTACGAACATGACACTTGCCATTAGCCTTCTTTTCCGGTTGATTTCCAATCTCTTTATCTTTAGTTGTCCAGGGAACTTCAGCTTTTGAGGTCCTCATTGTCACCCTCATGGGAATGTGTCTGATCCGTACTCAAACTCTTTGAAGGTCTTACATTGCTCCTACGCTGTTCCATCTGCTAATCTGTGATTCCAATCAAACTGGGCCAGATCCCTTTTTGAACTCATTGAAATTAGCCTTCCAGCTGAGTATTCTCACACTTGATTTTTCTTCTTCCTTGTCCATAACTACTCTAAACTTAGATATTGTGATCTCTGTTCACCAGATACTACCTCGCTGAAACATGCTCCACTTGCCTCATTTCATTGCCAGAACTAGATCCAGTACTGCTTCCTTCCTCGTTGGGCTGGAAACGCACTGATCAAGAAAATTCTCTTGTATACATTTATACATTTCAGAATTTCTTCCCCCTCTTTGTCATTAACACTGTTATTTTCCCCATCTATGTTAGGATATTTGAAGTCCCCCATTATCAATACTCAGAATTTCTTGCATCTTTCTTGCTCCTCTATTTCCTTTTCCACTATTTTGTGGCCTATAGACTACACACACTACAACAAAATAGCTCCTCTATTGTTATGTAATTTTAACCAAATAGATACTATCCTTGAACCCTGAAGTACACCATTATTTTCTGGTGCTGTATGGGCAGAATTTTCCCAGTCCCATGGAGAGATCTTTAGAGGTGGAGGGGGCAAGGTTAGGAGGAGTCTGAAAAAATGTCGGGCCAGCTCCCTGATGTGTTCTCGTCTCCTCACACCTTTCCTTGCAGTGATAACAGGAAGCTGCCCAGCAGCGATGGGAATCTAAGCAAGGTATTTAAGGATCGAACTTTACCATAGAACTGCAATTTTCTGAGCGTTTCCAGGGCCTCACTTCATGTTAGCAGTGCCCCAGCAACTCAGAGGAGGCAGCTTCACAGAGGGAGGTCCAAGATGCGATCAGTTCAAAGTGCTTTAAATGTGCACTTGCAAAAACATAGCAAGGATGCTGTATTCCAGAGTCAGAGGTTCGGCATTGCATCATGATCTCCTGGAGACTTATCTCTCCAGCAGTGCTGGGACTGAAGCGGTAGCAGCCTGGTAAAGTGATTCCCCTGGTAAAAATAGCACCTCCATCGTGTTCCTGTTGTTTGCCCCTCAGGAGCACTCTCATTGGTGACACAGTAAACATAGGAACAAAGGAAATAAGAGCAGGAGTAGGCTATTCGGCCCCTTGAGCCTGCTCCGCCATTCAACTAGATCATGGCTGATCTTCTACCTCAATGTTATTTTCCTGAACTATCCCATATTCCTTGATGTCTTTACTATCTAGAAATTTATTGATTTTTGTCATGAAGGCTGCCCAGCCGCCCTAGCAATGGGCTGCACTGTGTTCAAACTCCCACCTCAGTAACCCACTCAATGTGCCCAATTGGATAGAAGACTTAGTGGTGGAGGTGGCTTGCTAATTGGCCACCTCCTGTAAGATTTCAAGGGGGTGGAAGATGCCTGTGCATGAGTTCTTTTAAAGTGGGGTGGCCGTTGCACACTAGCTATCACACGGGCTTGATGGAGCAAGGCCTTGGTCCAGTGGCAAGGTGGTCCGAGACGACTGGAAACCAGGCTCCACTGTGTGAGCATGTTCCACATTAAAAGAACTCAGCACAGGCATCTTCCACCCTCTTAAAATGAAGTTCAGGACCTGGAATGTAATGACCCACATGGATAACCCCAACAGCGACAGACTGGAATGGTGTACTGTTGTTGTTGCATGGGAGCTCAGACGTTTCGACATGAACATCACCACCTTAAGTGAGACCCAGCAGCAGGGGAAGGCCAGCTCAAGGAACAAGGTGGCGGTTACACCTTCTTCTGTAAACCAGTAGAAGATCACCACCTCCACAGCGTTGGCTTTGCCATTAAAAACTAGTTGGCAGTCACAAAGACACCCCTTGTGGGATAAACAAGTGCCTTATGACCCTTCAGCTCACCCAAGCCCAGAACTAATGCGCCACAGTCCTCAGCGCATATGCCCCAACACTGGGTTCTACAGATGAGTCCAAAGAGGAATTTTACTCCAGCCTGAGTCCCAGCAGGCAATAAGCTAATCCTCCTTGGCGACTTCAACACCAGAGTTGGGAAGGACACAGACCTCTGGGGAAATGTAATCGGCAGAGAGGGGGTAGGGAAATTCAACACGAACGGCACCCTGCTCCTGATAAAATGCCTAGAACACAGCCTTGTCAAAACCAACACCTTATTTCGTCAGAGAGACAAGCGCAAGGCCTCATGGCAACACCCTTGGTCCAAGCATTGGCACCTGCTCGACTACGTCATTGTCGAAGCGAGGGACTGCAAGGACGTGCATATCACCTGCGCCATGACAGGAGCCTATGCCTGCTGGACAGATCACTGCCTAATTCGCTTTGTCATCAACATCAATGTAGCCCCAAAGCAGCGAAGGCAATAGAAACGATACTGCCGGAAAGTCAACACTGAAGCGCTTAAGGACCCTGATACGAGAGCTCTATTCAGCCAGTGCCTCACTGCCAACCTGGTAACTCCCAGTGACCCAGAGACGCAGAGTGTCCGCAGCGTCTGGTTTGCCCTCAAGGCTTCCATAATCAGCACCTGCGAACCAGTGGTCACTTGACCAGGAAACACCAAGATTGGTTCGATGAGAGTGACCAGGAGATCCAGGAGCTGATAAGCCACAAGCACAAGGCATTTCTGAACCTGAAACAGCAAACCCAACTCAAGAGTAAGAAAGCAGCTCTACATATGGCTGAAGGCTGGGTCCAGCAACAAATCCGAGACCTAAAGAACAGATGGTGGGTGGAGAAAGCACAGGAGATCCAACTGGAGTGCAGCTAAACTACAGAACCTGTTCAACCTCCGCCGCCTGCAGACCAGATCCAAGGTCGTCCCATCCTCTGCCATTGAATTACAGTATGCAGATGATGCTTGCATCTGCACACACTTGGAGGCCGAACTCTAAGCCATGGTCAACAACTTTACCAAGGCATACGAGAGCACGGGCCTTACACTAAACATCCGTAAGACAAAGGTCCTCTACCAACCTGCCCCCTCCACACTACACTGCCCCTCAATTATCAAAATCCACGTCGAGGCCTTGAACAACATGGACCACTTTCCGTACCTTGGGAGACTACTGTCAACAAGGACAGACATTGCCCTTGATGAGGTTCAACACCACCTTCAGTGTGCCAGTGCAGCCTTCAGCCACCCGTGGAAGAGAGTGTTTGATGACCAGGACCTCAAACCCAGCACCAAGCTCATGGTCTACAGAGCAGTAATGATACCTACCCTCCTATATGCCTCAGAGACATGGACTATGTACAGCAGGCGCCTCAAAACTCTGGAGACGTACCACCAGCCCTGCCTCTGCAAGATCCTGCAGATCCATTGACAGGATAGGCATACCAACATCAGTGTTCTTGCTTAGGCCAATATCCCCAGCATCAAAGCATTGGCCACGCCCCATCAACTCCACTGGGTGGGCCACATCGTTCACATGCCTGACACAAGACTCCCGAAACAAGCGCTCTACTCAGGGCTTCGACACGGCAAGTGAGCCCCAGCAGGGCAGAGGAAACACTTCAAGGACACCCTCAAAGCCTCCTTGCAAAAGTGCAAAATCCCCACTGCCATCTGGGAATCCCTAGCCCAAGTCTGCCCGAAATAGAGGAAAAGCATCCAGGAAGGAGATGAACACCTCGAGTCTCATCGCCAAATGCTAGCTGAAGCCAAGCGTTGACAGCAAAGGAACACGTGGCAAGCCAAGCCACCCGATCATTCCCCCTACCACCATCTACCGCACCTGTGACAGAGACCGCAGGTCAGTATTGGACTCTTCAATCACCTGTGAACTCATTCTTAATGTGGAGGCAAGTCATCCTTGACCCTGAGGGACTGCCTAAGAAGCAGAAGTAAGATGTCACTAGTGGGCACACTGTTGCAATGAGTGAGGTCAGGACCTGGAAATGACCATGCAATCAAAAATTTTCTAATTGCGGAAGATTCCGGTCAGTATCATTGTTCAATATCACCACACATCTTTTTTTAACCATCCCTATCATTCCTGAATAGATTGTAGCCAGAAATATTAAGTGTCAATTCCTCAATTGCTTGAGATGGTTCTTTTTTGCCACTATATTATAATCCCATGTGGCTACTTGTGCTGGCAGCTCACTAGCTTTATTCACTATGTGCCATACATTTACACATGTACGGCAAACCCATCTTAATCTGCCTCACATTTTCCCCTGTCTGATCCCTTCTATTTCTGAACTACTCTTTACTCTAATACTGTTTGTCTCTTTCAATCCTCTGTGCATCATGTGTCTCCTCTTTAATGCTTTATCCTGATGTCCCTTCTCCTGTTAAACCATTTCGTTAGTATAGCTAACAGCTAAAGACTGCTGAACTGCTGAAATTGTCATCTTGGACAAGAGATTCTTTCTGACCATCATGCAATAACATTGTTGTCCAGTAATGATTTGATTGAGATTCTAGCTAGTTATCTTGCAGTAATGACTTCCAGATGTAACTAATGTAATTGTCAAATGGAATGTGATGTATAAGAATAGTCTCCTTAAATCTTTGTCTATTACCACCTCTTCTAAGTGAGCAGAATACATTGTTGTATTATGAAATCTACCATTTTGTTTCCTCCCACTAATTCTAGGTAACTGTGACTGCCAATAGCATGTACTGCATGATGTCTTTATTTCTTCAATTTGTTCCTATCAGATAGAAATTAGTGGTTGTGTGCTAATCAGAGTCAGAAATTTCTTTTATCATGTAAGAAATGGTAGTATTAATAAGGTGATTCAGTACAGCCAATTTTCCCAGTTGAATTTGGTCATTGGTACTAATCAATGCATGTTTTCGGCACAGAGGTTGAAGCTGTGAAGATGAGTTTTTAAACTAGTAGGTACACAAAATGTTCAATGTTGTCCTTAAATATCGATGTCATGACCTTCACTAAAGTATAGCATTTTACCTACAGCAAAGTCTTGTGTTTGCTAAGAAACCTGCATCAGAACATAAGGGCCCCGATTTTTCTGCCAATTAACAAAGAATTTAAAGTGCATGCCATGCTTAATGCGTCATGAGGAAGAGACACGTCGTGAATTGAGGATACCCACAAGTTGCTGGAAAAGATGTACAGCTCCACCAGTAGCCTCATGAAATGGCAGCTCACTCTAAACCTCCTTGTGAGTTTCATGAAATTGGTTCATTTGCACATTAATTGGCAACTAAATTTGCTACAGATAGGGTTGGAACTGAACAACACATGTACCTTTTAACTGCAAGATTTTTATTGCTATGTTGCCACTCAACCCCTCTGACCCAGATAGGACACAATTTAAACTGTGGATTCTCATTCTTAAATATGTCATTAGAGATCCTTAAAATTTAAAATTTTACATTTTTCTTAATTTTTCATTCTATTCCTTTTCTTTCTCTCTCTCAATACAAGTTTTAGTTCCCTCTTTTCTTTCTCTTTCTTTATCTGGTTTGATTCTAAGTCAAACTATTTCCTTCTCCGTCATTCCTCCGTTTCTTTCTCAATCCTTAAATCTCTTTGGTTAAGGATACAGGCATTCACCAAGGTGAGAGATGTTCCATTGCTCTTGCTGTGTTATTAGCTAAGACTTCCAACAACTTGCAGGACAAAATCTTTTCAGGCTGAAGGGTGAGGGAAAAGTCTTAACTCATGGGACAGGCCGCAAAGTGTCCCACTCCAATAAAATGGCTCCATATCACTCTGGACGGGAATCCAATTTTTTTGCAGAGGCCAAGAAATTTTGGAATAATTTTCTGTCAAAAAGCATATCCATAAGCACAACAACAAACATTTCACTTTAAAAGTCAACATTTACTATGACTCATGCACTCCTGAATCTGAATACTCAAGTTGCTCAAATGAATATTTTATAATTTTGTATTATTACTCCAGTAATTTTGCTTCCCTCCAAACCAGCAATTGTTTTATTATTTCACCAAATGTATTTTTAGGGAGGCATTGGGCAGGAGCATGAGGTTGTGCTGGAAGCATAGCAATCTATTTCTAATTGTAATCTCAATGCCTTTGATTATTGCTCCCAATCTTGTTCACTCTTCTTCAGATATTTTGCTTCCTCCATTTCACAATGTTTTGTGTGGGAGAACTAGCTGCCATTTCAAAGCTTGCGTGAAAATTATATCGAGCAGCCTTGGGCGAATGGATGAGCAATTTCATTTTTTCAATGTTTAACCAACCACCACCCTGTTTCCTCACATAAAAGGGATGAATCGCAATGAAAATAAACCCAACTATCTTCATAAAAGCTCTTTGCTGGTATATTTTTTGCTATTGATCTTTTTTTCATTTATTTTTTCAACCTCTTTTGCTTCCTTACAAACCAGTAATAGTTCATTTCTTCAAAAGCTGATGTCTGTTCTTTAATTAACATGTGTGAAAAGTTATAGATCATGGAATGAGGGACAGTAGCAACATAGATACAAAATTGGCTGAGTAATAGGAAACAGAGCACAATGGTCAATGGATATTTTTCAGACTGGAGGAAGGTTTGTAGTGGAGTTCCCCGGAGTCAGTATTGGGACCCTTGCTTTTCCTGAAGTATATTGATGATTTAGATCTTGGTGTGCAGGGGACAATTGCAAAGTTTGTGGATGAGATGAAACTCGGAAGCATTGTAAACTGTGAGGAGAACAGTATAGGACTTCAAAAGGACATAAACAAGTTGGTGGAGTGGACAGATAGATGACAGATGAAGTTCAATGCGGAGAAGTGTGAGGTGATGCATTTGGTAGGAAGAACATGGAGAGGCAATATTAAGTAAGGGGTACAATTCTTAAGAGTATTCAGGAGCAGAGGGACCTGCATATATATGTGCATAGATCATTGAAGATGGCAAGACAGGTGGAGAAAGCAGATAATAAAGCATACAACATCCTGGGCTTTCTTAATAGGGGCATAGAATACAAGAGTAGGGAGGTTATGATGAGCTTATATAAGATACTAGTTAGATCCCAGATGGAGGATTGTGTACAGTTCTGAATGCCACACTATAGGAAGGATGTGAACACATTGGAGAGAGTACAGAAGAGGTTTACAAGAATAGTTCTAGGGATGAGAAACTTGAGTTACGAAGATAGATTGGAGAGGTTGGGACTGTTCTCGTTGGAGAGGAAAAGGCTAAGAGGAGATTCAGTAGAGGTGTTCAAAATCATGAGGGGGCAGGATAGAGTAGATAGGGAGAAACTGTTCCTGCTTGTAAAAGGATCAAGAACGAGAGGGCACAGTTTTAAAGTGATTTTCAAAAGAAGCAAATGTTACGTGAGAAAAAACTTTTTTACAGAGTGTGGTTCAGGTCTGGAATGCACTGCCTGGAAGTGTGGTGGAGGCAGGTTCAATTGAGGCATTCAAGAGGACATTAGATGATTATTTAAATAGAAACAATGTGCAGAGTTACAGGGAAAAGGCAGGAGAATGGCACTAAGTCATAATGGACATTTGGAGAACTGGTGCAGACACAATGGGCCAAATGGCCTCCTTCTGTTTCGTAACAATTTTGTGCTTATATGATTATCAATCCCTTTTGACTGCAATTTCAAATGATTCAATTCAATCATCTTAACAAATGATGGCCTTTTAAACTGCAGAACTGATTTACTTTTTGTAATTCCAGACTTCCTTACACATTCAGATTAGTGTAAACAAAATTGGTTCTAAATAGATTATTTTTAATCAGCCAATGATTCCTAATGATAAACATGATAGGATAGAACTTTCCTGGAGTTCTCCCAATTTCTAGTTATAACTTTGGTGCAAGATCTGCAGAAACATCAACGAAATGGCATAAGTGATATGCATTTGGGGAAAACCGGCAAAGAAATTCAACGCTGCTACTGTGGCACAGAGCTCTCACCTTTTTCTTAAAAATTTCCAAACGTGTTGATGTAGGTGATGTCTATTCATTGTTTATGACATTGATTTATCTCCTGCACTCTAAAGCACAAAGGTTATTTCTACTGTATGAATAGAAGCCCTCATAGCACTGTTATCAATCCCACAGAGGCCTTTCTTCATATCATCTTATTTTGATGTTTTGAAGAATGTAATTGGATTGTTTAGTAGATTTTGCATTGAAACTCTTTCCCTAGTTCTCCTCACAGTCAAACACAAAGCACAAATTTTACAGTGGTAATGGTGGCAAATCTTAATGACAGCAAAACGGTCATCATCAGCTGTCATTACTCCATTAAAATTGATGGTAACTTGGGAAAAGGGGAAACCACACGACAGAGGTTGAGGGCGGCTTTCTTCAAGGTCAGCAGTGAGCAACCTTGCTTCGCCACTAACTGTAAAATCCAGGCCATGGTACCTTACACCATAGGAATAAACCTGGTGAAATGGGTGCCTATCCAGAAATGAAAACATCATCTCAGAACAGACAGGCCTTTCTGCTTAAAACTGGGACCTCTTCAAATTTGGAATTTTGGAATCTCTTCACTGTTTGAGTAGTCAGGATTTTTAAAGACATAATAAAAGTAATTAAGTGGTGTTTCTAACATTATTAAAAATGAATTGTGCTTTCTGTGCCTGATGTGCATGATTGATTGTTGGATCGATTCAAACTTTAACTTTCATTCTTAATGAAGCAATATACGGGGGATATTCCTACTTTCCTCAGGACCATAAGTTTTCCTGATTTATACCCATTTACACATTTGGGCATATTCTAACCAGGTCGGTAGGTAACTGGAGATCAGTAGAATGGATGCATTCATGGGTCTAACTTCCTGGTTGTGCCTAGTGAGGAAATTCCAGCTCCCGGAATTGCAGGATGTGAGGAAAAATGCCAGTAAAAATCCTGAAATCCAATGGAATTGAGAGAAATTTAACTTAATCACTCAGCTTGAAGCATTTTTGCAAAGGTGCCAGTGCAACATAAATGCGAGTTGTTGGAGAAGCAATGGCCTTAGCCACAGCCTTTGATTGTGCTTTTTTAACCTATTTGAAGGTTTTTTTTGGAGCATTGTAGGTTAGCATGCACATTGTGCAATGACATTATGGATACCCCTACATTTTTGCTGGCATTCCAACAAATCAAAATTATGAAGGACAAAGAAAAAAAATCATTCGGCAAAACACAAACAGTACATGCATTAATGGGGATTTGGGGATATTTCTAGTGACATGTTGGCATTGGTCAACTGACCAAAAGTTAATGACCATCTTTACCCATGCTTCCATTGGTCGGTGGTGTACTTGTGTTTTTGGCGGGCTCCAGGAATTCCCGACAATTTAAAGGGAGGTGACGGAGCTTTGCAGAGCAGTTTGACAGTTGCTCAGCTCATGCGCCTCCTCCCTCGCTCGCGCAGCCACACCGCCTCCCTCCCGCGCGCGATCGCAGACTCCCCCGCCCCGGGGCGTTCCTCACACTTCTCTCGCTCGCTCTCTCTTTCTCTCTCTCTCCTCGCGCAACCCCCTCCCCCCGCCGGGTGGCGGTTAATTTTGGCGGGAGGAGCTGGCTCTGGAACAGGCGAGAAGCTCACTGGACCATGGCTTACAGTCAGGATACAGCAATCATCAGGCCGCAGGTACCTCTCCCAATCACCAAACTACCCCCTCAATTCAATCACCAAACTACACCCTAAATTTAACCAGGAAACTTCACCCTCCATTAGTTACTAAACTGCACCCTAAACTCAATCACCAAACCGCACCCTCAATTCAATCACCAAACCGCACCCTCAATTCAATCACCAAACCGCACCCTCAATTCAATCACCAAACCGCACCCTCAATTCAATCACCAAGCTATACCCTAAAGTTAATCAGTCCAACTGGGTGGCCATTTATTAATATGTATCTTAAAACATAGTTTTTCTTTCTCGTGTACAAAATTGTCCCTCTTGTCCAGACATTGAACGATGCTGTACATACCTCAGTATTTCTCTTCTCGGTGCAAAGGACTGAACTGGACATTTTAATTTGCTTCTCAGTGAAAATCCTCTTGTCGAAGTCACTGCCCCTCCTCTTTCTCAACATTATGCTCACACCTCAGGCTGTGCTCAAAACAACAAAAATATCCCTGGGATTTGGTTCACTGGAATATCTGAACGAACTTTCATTGTTTTGAAGCACTCTAGATTCAAATTCTCCTCTCAATCTTCATCTGCATTTCCCAGCTGTACTGTTAATCCATTTGAGTGTTACATTCAATTTAGCATTTTTTAAAACATGAATTCTAACAAGAATTTGGCGTGGCTATCTTGTTAAAAATCCTGTAATGTGAGATTTTGGGACTAGGATCTCCCTGAAGTTGCTGGATATTAATATAATTTCCAGCTTCTCTCTCTTGTCCCATTTAATCCAGAGGTCTTGCTTCTCCTCCAATCATGTATGTCAAATGAGTTGATAACTCAGTGTTTATTTTCCTTTGAGTAACAATAATACATTGGTTTTGCCTGCTGCATTTTCTGACAGGGTTTGATTACCTGGAAGGTGTGGGATGGGAATGATATGAGAGAAAGGAATGGGATGGGGAGGATATGAGAGGGCTGGCATGGGAAGGATGCAATGCCATAGGATGGAGATGTAAGTTTGTCTCACATAAACGCCAAGCAATGACCATCTCCAACAAGAGAGAATCTAACCATTTCCCCATGATACTCAATGGAATTACCAGTGCTGAATCCCCCACTGTCAACACCCTGGGGTTACTGTTGACCTGAAACACAAATACTGTGGCTGGTGGTAGACTGTGTGTAGTAGAGTCTGGAAGGAGCCAGCATGGAGTCAGCACCCATGCATGGCAGTACCTTGGATATGGTATATAGATATGGGATACCAATGAACGGTTTATGTTCAACCATACAAGCCTCCAGACCTTAGTGGAACACCAAACAATCTTACAACATGGTGGCAGTTAAGGATGGACCCCAAAATCCCAGAGAAACTGCAGAAGGAACCCAGATTCTCAAAGCATGAAAAACGAAATAAACCGAAGCCCGACTTGAGAGAAATGCACCTAAATTGAAAACACAGTTGGAGATCGCCTTAAAAAAGAGCTCTGTTGCAGACGTGAGACTGATGATGGTCGAGGGAGTGGAGAGGAAGGTCCAGTTGTGTTTGGGAGAGGAAGATGTACTGGCGGGACGGTGGTGGAGTTGGGCTGGCGTGGGAGAGGAAGGTCTGGGATTGACTGGGAGAGGAAGAGGTGGGTTGAGGTTGGGAGAGGGGAATGACGGTGTCGGAGGGGAGGTTGGGAGGGGGTGGGGGAGAGGAGGGGGTAACAGGAGAAGACAGCAACTGGGGAGCTAGGTGTAAGGGGGGGTTGGAAGGTATAAGGGAAGAAGTTCAGAGGGAAGAAGGAGTGCGGAGAGGGGAGGGAGTCCAGGAAAGGAAGGAGTGTGGAGAGCCGAGGGAGTTTGGGGGGAAGAAATAATGTGGAGAGCAGAGAGGGTATGGGGGGAGGGACGTGCGGAAGGGGGAGGGAGCCTGGGGGGAAGGAAGGAGTGTGGAGAGGGGAGGGAGTAAGGGTGGAGGAAGAAGTAAGGGTGTCTGAAGGAGTCAGGAAAGGGGAAGACTAAGCAGGGGGTGGAGTCCAGGGTGGGGGGAGGACTGGGGGGGAAACCTGGGGGCTGGGGGAAGGATTCTAAGAGGGGTAAGGGTTCCAAGGGGGTAAGGAGTTCCAAGGGGGGAAGGGGTCCGGAGGGAGGCTATCCAGGTGAACATGCAAGGGAGGGTTCTGATGGGTTCATGACTGTCTCCTGGGGAGCGAACTGAGGGTGGGCGTGGTAGGAGGGAATGGTGAGAATAACCAAGGGCAGAGTGAGGTGGGAGGGTGAGGGTTTGATGGTAACGGTAGAAGGGATGACAAAAGTGGTAGGTGGGGACTCGGAAGCAAATACGGACCCTGGGGGTGGGAAGGAGGAGGTTGGGGAGGTTAATGTAGATGGGGGTGGGACTTTCAGGAAGGAAGGGAATGTGCATGTTCACCTGAACATCCTCAAAGGAAAAGGGTTGTGCCTGGTAGGTCACAGAGTGGAGGTGGAACGTGATGCTGGGGGAGTCAACAGTAATAGGGGAAAGGAAATGGGTAAAAACAAAATACTGCGGATGCTGGAAATTTGAAATATAAACAGAAAATGCTGGAAAATCTCAGCATGTTTGGCAGCATCTGTGGAGCGAGAAACAGAGTTAACGTTTTGAGTCCATATGACTCTTCGCCAGAGCTGAAGAAAAGTAGAAATATGATTTTTATACTATTTAAGAGGGGGTGGAGTAGGTGGAATGAGATAGAAGGTCAGGGATAGGTGACAGCTAAGGCGAGACTAAGGCAAATGGAATGTTAATGGTAGTGGTAAAGAGTAAAGAAGGTGCTGATAGTGGCATAAAGGTAAGATAGCAGAACAAGGGCCAATACTCTGTGAAAGCAAAGCATAAAAACAAGTGACAGATGGCTCTGTGGGGAGAGAGGGGTGGGGGGTGGGTTTGGAGAAAATGGATGAAAAGATGAATAAAATAACATTTAAAAAAAATAAAAATAAGTAAATAAATAAAAATTGTATTAAAAAGGGGGCAAGAGGGAGGAGAGAGTTCATGCTCTGAAGTTGTTGAACTCAGTGTTAAGTCCAAAAGGCTGTAATGTGCCTAATTGGAAGATGAGGTGCTCTTCCTCCAGTTTGCGTTGGGCTTCACTGGAATATTGCAGCAGGCCAAGGACAGACATGTGGGCATGAGAGCAGGATGGTGTGTTGAAATGGCAAGTGACAGGAAGGTC